>NW_015170303.1:686639-720759 GCF_001447785.1 Gekko japonicus | reverse complement strand
CAGCTTGTCTATATCCTTCTTAAATTGATACTTAAATTGATATATCAAAGCGGCCCAGCGAGGCACTGCTGAGCCATGTTGCCCCAAGGTCTCAGCAGTGCCTCAAGGTCTACTCAGTCTGGACTATGACTGACCTCGATACCCATCATCAGAGGTCATTTCGGGGGGGAACGCGGGGGAACGCAGTTCCCCCGGGTGAGGTGCAGGGGGGTGGGGCACATGACGAAGCCGCGCCCCCTGCTTCTGGCCGCCCCGCTTCCGGCCCTCATTCAGCCAGGAGGAGGCAGGAGAAGAGGGAGGGTAAGTTGCTTCCTCCCTGCCTCTCCCCACCCCTGCCTGCCTGGGGCCAGGGAGGGCCTTCGCGGGGCTTCCTTGCACTCCCGCCGGCCTTGCAGGTCCACCGCTGGGTCCTGATGTCAGGGGGTGTGGCATATGCTAATGAGTTATGCTAATGAGTTCCCCTAGCTCTTTTTCTACGAAATGACCCCTGCCCATCATCATCCCTGTGACCCAGCTTTGGCTGAATCGGCCCGGCCGGCAGTGTAGCGGGTACCCACAGGAGCCGCTTGACTCACCCAACTCCAGACTGCCAGGAACCCTCCAGGGAATTGGTCCTCCAGGGACTGTCCCGGTAAGTGAGAGGGTCAGTCCACACCGGTCCTTCGGGTGCCACAAGACTCCCACTTATTTTCTTTGCCACTGACTAAAACGGCTGCCCTTCTGGCATGATCATCATGACATAAAGAGACTCATGCCCTCCTAAAAACAAATACACCCCTTCTAAGTCCATTGAAGTCCATTTGTTGTTCAGTCGCACAGTCGAGTCCGACTCTTCGCGGCCCCATGGACCAGCTCCCGCCAGGCCCTCCTGTCTTCCGCCGTCCTCTGAAGTTTGCTCAACTTCATGTTCGTTGCATCTATGACACTGTCTAACCATCCCATCCTTTGCCGTCCCCGTCTTCTTTGACCTTCAGTCTTTCCCAGCATCAGGGTCTTCTCCAGTGAGTGCTCCCTTCTCATTGGGTGGCCAAAGTATTTGAGCTTCAGTTTCATTATCTGGCCTTCCAGGGAACAGTCAGGGTTGATTACTTTTAGGATTGACTGATTTGATCTTCTTGCATTCCATGGTCCTTGTTAAATACTGGGTTCTAGATGCATTGCAGTGATCAGCTCTGGTTTATTAAGTGATTTCAGCAAACTACAAGGTAAGCTAGCAGGGCTGGAGCCCTGCTTATAAGCATGCAAAACACCGCACCCAACACACACCCACTCCCAGTGATAGGCTATTTACATTACACTGCTTATCTATTGGTTAGTTCCTGGATCCAAGCGAGCTATTGTTCTAGAGAAGCAAGCTTAGCCCGTTCTAGGTACAACTAGAGGAAAGGCTTGGGCTCAATACATAATAGTCTTAGGCCCCAGTCACACGGAGAATTTGCTGTGTGAAAGGCATGAATGTTGAGTGGATTTTCGGGGCGGGATCACACCACAATATCTGGGAAGCGTAGCGCACTCATGGCCAACCCATAGGGTCCCGTCGAAGATGCGGAGTTAAAAAGTACCAAGGAAAGTGCACGAGTATCCGGAAAACACGTGGCACAGGCGGGTGTCTGATCGCAGGAGCACTATTATCCTGTGGTATCCGGCGCCCATCCACGTCCCGTCACAAACTGGAGGTTTTTTGTAAGCGCATGCGCACAAACATGAAACTGAAAGCAGTGCTGCTCCACGGAACTGCGCATGAGCACAAATGCAAAACGCTTGTGTAATTGTGCCGCGCCGCTTCTTTGCCACGCTCCAGCATTGCCGTCTGATCGCCAGCTAACTGCCGAAGCACGGAGACTCAGGGGACCGTGTGATCGGGCTACCGCGCTGTATTTTGCTTCGGGGCGAACAGCCCACGCCTCCCCCCCATGTTATCTGGCCCGTGTGACCAGGGCCTTAGAATGGTTTAACTCTGCTTAGAGTAGCATGGTGAGTTATCACATGGGCTTTACTTTCCTGTGCATTTTTAGTACCACTGTGTGGCTCTTGGGGCAGCCTTGACATAGAGAACGGGGCTGCTGGCCCCTTGGTGGCGGTGGGGAGTCTGTGGCCCACGGCCCCTGTTGCCCACGGCTCCTCTGAGTGGCGGGGGGACGGCAGGATCCGACTCCAGCTGCAAAGTCATGTCACTTCTTCAGGTAACGCTAGGAACTGCCGGAGGAGTTCCTAGAGGTCCCTTTGTCAATTCTGGTTTTTTTTTTTTGTTTGTTTGTTTTACTGGAAGTGACATTTTTTAAACTAGAACTTGAGCCTTTTAGGAATTATTATTTATTGTGGAATTACTATTTATTGTTTTATCAATGTTGTAAGCCGCCCTGAGCCCACTTGTGGGGTAGGGTGGATATAAATTGAATAAATTAAACTAAACTAGGATGCCGCAGCTGGTTTCGCAGCCCCCCTATATCCGCACCCACAGACTTCCCACTGATTGTCAGACCACCCTAACTGAGAAAGATGATGCCTCTGCCCCTTATTTACCACAACCAAGAGACGGAAGGAGATGTTTTTTCAAAATAATTTGGCACGTGGCTTGGCTCACTTGCATGAGAGATCTAGCAGAGGACTCCTGGTTGCATTCTTGACCTCTTGGTGGTTATGAAGACTCGCTGATAGACTCTGACCTACACCCCCAACCTTCACATCCTAAAGCCAGCCCTCACGCAGCTAAATATAGCACATCTCCATGCAATGGGAAACCTCAAAGGTGAAGTGGTTTTAAAAAGGGATCGCTGCTCACAGTGTGGGCAGCTTTTGGGGGAAAGGGTTTGGCAGGGTTTGTATCGCTTCAGAAACACACAAAACCTATTGGACCAAAGGACCCCGTGGGAGAAAAGACAGTGTATGTACAACACTTCTCCCAAACTGTTTGGAACTTTGTTGGGAACTTTTGTCTGGTTACAGCCTGATTCCATCTAACCCAAAAGTAACCTTGAGATACCAGTCAGAGTGGGAAAGCAGAAAATAAAAGCATATAAGGATGGGAAAGAGAGAGAGAGGTGCAAACCGGAAGGTGAAAAAGGGAAAGAAAGAGGATTCATTCCGTTGCTTTGGTTGCCATATATTTATTAAGAGTCTAAGAGATGCCCTGCTGGATCAAGCCCAGCATCCTGTTTCGCACAGTAACTGACCATTTGACCTGAAGGGCCAACATACATGGCAGAGAAGCCAAGACTTCTCTCTGGCGTTGCCTCTTAGCACTGGGTCTCAAAAGTTTCCTGCCTCTGAATGTGGAGGCTCCCTTTAGCCACCATGGCTAGTAGCTATTGATAGGCCTTTCCTCCATGAATCAGCACAGTCTCCTCTTGAAGTCAGCAAGCCTAGTGACCATCACTATGTCCATGGTCAGTGAATCCCACAATTTAATCACTCACTGAGTGAAGAAAAAAATTCCTTATTTGTCCTTGAATCTGTTGCCAATCAGCTTCATTGGATGCCTGTGACTTCTAGGGTTTTGAGAGAGGGAGAACCAGTTTAGGGTAGTGGTTAAGAGTGCGGACTCTCATCTGGGAGAAACGAGTTTGATTCCCCACTCCTCCACATGCAGCTGCTGGTGTGACCTTGGGTCAGTCACAAGTTATTTCAGAGCTGTTCTCCCAAAAGCAATTCTCAAAATAGTTCTCTCAGCCCCACCTACCTCACAGCCCCACCTGCTTAAAAGGTGTCTGTTGTGGGGAGGGGAAGGGAAAGGAGATTGTAAGCCGCTCTGAGACTCGGCGTGAAGGGTGAAGTATAAATCCAATCTCCTCCTCCTCCGCCCCAGAAAATGATTTTATAAACCTCTATCATGTCCCCCACTAGGTGTCTCTTTTCTAAACTGGGAAGTCCCAGATCCTTCAGCCTTTCCTCGGTTGCCCTTTTTTGTACTTTTTCCAGGTCTGCAATATCGTTTTTGAGATAGGGTGACTAAAAAAAAGGTAAAGGTTCCCTTGCTCGAAAGCCAGTCGAGTCGGACTCTAGGGTTGCGTAGCTTCAGCTAGGTGAGAGACTAGGTGGGGGAAGAGAATGTCGCCTGCGTGTAAAAAAGAGAACTCTTCATGGAGTTTGAGTTCTTTGTCTTTGGTCTTCTGTCCTGGCATGGCAACTATCTAGCTTTCAGTGCTACACGTAGCTAGGGAACTGGTCCATTTTACTGCAGGTAAGAGGGTAGGTAACATACAGGAACCATAGGCACATCATCTCACAGGAAGGCTTCCCTCTTCTGGGTGTGTGTCTGCAACTGGCATCACTTTTTGGGTCACCACACAGTTCAGTCCCTTTTGCACACAACTTTGCACAGTCCAATTTTTATTACTTATGAACAATGTCCATAATAGCGCTATAAGCGCCTTGCAGGGCAACAAAGGGACACATTTACTAATGAAACTTGAAGACCAGAT
The DNA here is from genome assembly GCF_001447785.1 of Gekko japonicus. Taxonomy (NCBI): domain Eukaryota; kingdom Metazoa; phylum Chordata; class Lepidosauria; order Squamata; family Gekkonidae; genus Gekko; species Gekko japonicus. The sequence continues at coordinate 716,338 of NW_015170303.1, read as the reverse complement.
AATACACAAGTATATACCCATACAGTGGTCTCTCCATTCACCCAGCTGACATAGAGACAGAACACCCCAAAAGCAGGCAACTGGAGAAACAGCGTTCTTGGTTGTAGAACCAACACTTTGGAACTTTCTTCCCAGGGAGAGTCATCTGTTTCCTTGTCACTGTATTCCACCAGCAGGTTAAAACTTTTTTTGGGGGGGCATCCCCCAGTACAATCTTATAGGCTCTCCTCCCTGGTTGTGTTGTGTTTGTGTGTCAATATGTTTTATTGTATTGTTAAATATATTTAATATTTTTAATGTTTTGATGCGCAGTGCTCTGGGGACTCTATTTGGCTAGAAAGATGCATATACATTCTATCATCATCATCATCATCATCATCATCATCATCATCATCATCATCATCATCATCATCATCATCATCTTTCAATTTATTGATCGCTCAATCCTTGCAGAGCTGCTGGCTCTGAGCGATTTACAGTTACTCGTTTCACAAGGGACTAACAATGCTTTATAGGGGTAAGGGAGAACAACACATATAATCTTTACATAGCACATGTTTTGCAGCCGACGGGGATTTGTTCAGTTGCAAGTCAGACGTGATCCGGACGGCATTTTTCCCACTCGGCTTAGCTTGGCTGGATGACGTCAGCTCTTCCACTCCAGGACTCTTCGGTTCACAGCTCCATACTGCCACCGCCTGGCCGGAAATGGCCCATTACAGGCTTCTTGATGCCGAAGAGATATTCTAGGCTTTCAATCTTGCGAGCCGAACCTTCCGTTCGCCGGGTATGCTCACTGCTTGGAAGGGGAAGGTGAGATCACACCCACTGAAGTGAGATCACACACCCCTCTGCGTGGTACACCCAGAGGGCCTCTTTACAGTCTCAGATAAACTCATATGGTTTGGGGAACACAGGTAGTCTGATCCTAAAGAGAGTTACACCTACCAATATCTGTTGAAGTCAATGGGCTTAGGAAGGTGCAAGTCCACTTAGGAGTTGCATGGGGGGGTTACACAGTTGTGACCTCACCCCCCATATGTTCATTCTACATGGCTGAGCTCTTATACAGTTCTAACAAAACCAGTTATCATATAGTTGGCATCCAGATCTCACAGTTTTGTTTCTGCTTAGTACGTCTTGCAATTCTGATCTTTTAGCTACTTGCTTTTCTTTTGCAAAACGTTGGATATGTTTTTTGGGGAAATTATTCCCTATAAATAAGACAAGGTATGCTTCATGGGGATGTGGGGAAATGGTGATTCGCTCACCCGGCTGCCTCACTGCCATTGTTATGAGCCGACACAACTCGACAATTGTATCTACCTCCGTTCAGAAATGGTCCCCCTGCTTCCGGTGGGGTTTATTTTCAAGCAAGGATGCTCAGTATTTCTGTGGTGAGGATAACAGAGTGGTGTGATTCGCTGGGGCTCAGCCCTGGCATTTTCAGGAACAGATGATATAACGTTAGAGAAAAATGCCCCTGAGCGGGTGCAAAGGGCCATGCCACCTAAGCACTGAGAAACGAGAGCAGTCAGTTCTCAAACTATATGACAGGACAGGAACACAGGAGAGCTGCCAGTGTGCAGTGAAAGACCCTCTCATTAAATCACTGAAGGTCCTTCCCAATCGCAGGTGATGCCACCTACTGCCTCTCTGTCTGATTCACTGCTCTGAGGTTGCCATCTGCTGATCAGCCTGCACTCGGGGCAGATGGTTCCCCCCAGGGGTCGTTTCGTAGAAAAAGAGCTAGGGGAACTCATTAGCATAACTCATTAGCATATGCCACACACCCTGACATCACCAGAAGTGTGTCATAAGGCCACACCCCCTGACATCACCGGCGGTGGACCTGCAAGGCCGGCGGGAGTGCAAGGAAGCCCCGCGAAGGCCCTCCCTGGCCCCAGGCAGGCAGGGGTGGGGAGAGGCAGGGAGGAAGCAACTTACCCTCCCTCTTCTCCTGCCTCCTCCTGGCTGAATGAGGGCCAGAAGCGGGGCGGCCAGAAGCAGGGGGCGGGGCTTCGTCATGTGCCCCGCCCCCCGTACCTCACCCGGGGTAACTGCGATCCCCCCCGAAATGACCTCTGGTTCCCCCATGTCTCATCCACAGGTGTTACCCAGACAGCCAAATGACTTGCCCTGAGGAGGTTGTTTGGTGCCTCTGGATGAGTTCCTGCTATACTTTCCCTTTTCACCTCCGATCACTGACTCACGCAGCAGACGGACTGCTTCAAGGGCACACATCACGCTTAGGAGGAGGAGGAGACTGGGGTTGCTTACACTCCCCTTTCCCTCCCCCTCCCCACAACAGACATCCTGTGAGGTAGATGAGGCTGAGAGATCTGTGAGAGAACTGCTCTTTCCAGAACAGCTCTGGGAGAACTGGGACTGACCCAAGGTCATACCAGCAGCTGGATGTGGAGAGTGGGGAAATCAAACCCGGTTCTCCCAGGCTGGAGTCCACGCTCCTAAACTACTACACCAAACTGGCTCTCTCAAAGCCAACCTTTGGTTGAAGTTTGCCCCTCTCTTTAATTCACTGGGGGGAACAGGTGCGTGCCACCTCTCAGAAGTTCCGGAAACCCCAATCCAGATTGTCCTCAGCAGCGAGTGAGAGGAACCGCTTCCAAATCAATGGCTGTTTTCAGGCATAGTGGAGCTCCTGGGTCTATTACCCTGGCCAGTAGAGACGAAGTCTTGCCTCTGGCTCCTCTGGGATCTGGAAGGCCGAAACCAAATCCAGGCTCTTCATTCCAACGGCACTGCAGACAGTGGCGGAAGGCTCCGGCTGGGATTCTGAGGCACACAGAAGGTCCCTTCGGAGGCGGGAGAAGCATCCCAGCTGGTGGGCAAGAGGCCAGCGAGAACGAGGAGGAAGCCAAAAGGAGCAGAGAGAATGTCTCCGCACTGATCGATGCCGTGTGGGGGTGGGACAGAGGATGCAGCCTGGGACAGGGCCGGGGGGTGCACACGGTTTTGATTAGGAGGGGTTAATCTGATATGAGATCATCCCCTTGCGTGTCGAGGGGGAAACACACACACACACACAAACACACATGCTACAATGCAGGTGATCTCCTCCGAGGTTTGTACAGGGGGGGGGGTTTGACGTGCGAGCTCATTTTTAAGGCAATTATATGTCTGCGTCTCATCACTGCTGCATGTACGCCTATATAGAAGATACATATGTAGTGTAAACATCAAGATACGTGGTGCAGTGTCAGACTAGGATCTGGGACACCCAGGTTCAAATCCCTCCTCTGCCATGGAAGCTCTCTGGGTGACCATGGGCCAGTCACCCGCTCCCAGCTTAGCCTACCCCACAGGGTTGTTGTGAGAATAAAATGGAGGTGCAGAGACTGCGGCAAGCCACTTTGTGTCCCCACTGGAGAGGGAGGCAGGGTATAAGATATAAAGATATAAGATATAAAACACACACACACGTGGATGATATAAGGCTGCTTTTTACACACAGCTGCACACATATAATTTGTTGTCTATTTTACTAAAATGTTTATACCTCATCTTCTTGACTCAAGGGGGCTTACAGTAATCATCAAAACATTAGAAGTTAAAGCCAAAACAAGACAACAACATTCAAATACTGCCCTCCCAAAAAGATGTCTGCTGCTCATACGCACACACACATATGCACATGGTATATAAAGCTCAGCTGCCATATATGTGCTTGAGGTTGTTTATATATGCATGAGTATACAGATATATATATATATTTATACATTTATTTATCATTTTCCAAATTACATATATCCATTCTTACTTACAAAGCTTGAGTCTTATTATATTTACATATATTTCTTCAAATATATATTTCAATCCATATCTCCCCATGTTACCTGGATCCAAATATACATTCTTTCCCATCTTTTTTTTAAATACACCTCCATCTTTCCCTTGAAGACTTATCGTTAGTTTGTCCATTTCTGCTAACTCCATCAGTTTCGATATAATTTCTTCGTTTGTTGGCAAAATCTCACTCTTCCAGTATTTAGCCATCAATATTCTAGCAATAGTCACTATAAATGTTAATAGCTTTTTTGTCATTTTGTGGATACTCTTCCGGTACCATATTTAGTAGTGCTATTTCCGGGGTTAGAGTCATTTTTAGCTTCATAATGTCCTGAATAAGCTTTTCTACCATTCTCCAATACTTCTCCACTTTTCTACCATTCTCCAATACTTCTCCACTATATATATACAGATATATTGAAATTCTTCAAGATTTTCTGTTTCCTGGCTCCATCATCAGCCAAAAGGGAGAATGCGACCAAGAAATCAGAGGGAGACGGAGGCCGGGAAGGGCAGTCACAGGGCTATTTTTGGGCAGGAACGCACAGGAACGGCGTTCCGGCTGGCTCCCAAGTTGGCAACGCCCAGCGGGAACTCATTAGCATTATGGCCACACCCAACAGCAGGAACTCACTAGGATTGGCTACATTAGGGGTGTGTGGCCTAACATGCAAAGGAGTTCCTGCTACAAAAAAAGAGCCCTGGACAACAAACAAGGTAAACAGAAGAAGCAAAAGGTGGGTGTGGCTGGATAACCACACTTCTGGTAACATGTGGGTGTGGCCCAATATGCTAATGAGTTCCTGCTGGGCTTTTTCTACAAAAAGAGCCCTGGGCAGTCACAAAGGAGACAGAAAAGATCCTAAAGGGTAAGGGTGTGTCGCTGGTGACCAAGATCAAGATAATTCATACTATGGTGTTCCCCACTACAGGTGTGAAAGTCAGACTGTGAAGAAAGCTGACAGAAAGAAAGTGGGATGCCTTTGAAATGTGGTCCTGGAGGAGAGTGTTATGGACACCGTGTGGACCACCCACAAGACAAACAAGGGGGTTCTAGATCAGATCAAGTCTGAACTCTCCCTACAAGCTAAAATGACTAAACTGAGGCTATTGTACTTTGGTCACATCATGAAAAGACAAGACTCATCAGGAAAGACAATAATGCTAGGAAAAGTTAAAGGCAGTAGGGAGGTGTGTGCATGCGTGCGTGTGTGTGTGATCCAATGGAAAGCGCCACCAAGTTACAGTCAACTTATGACGACCCTGTAGGGCTTTCAAGGCAAGAGACTATTTATTTATTAGATCTGTACCCCGCCTTCCCCACATAGCAGGCTCAGGACGGGTTCCATCAGACATCGTATACAAAAACAGTTAAAACCGATTAAAGTACATCAAATGAAATATACAGAGTCTCTAACCAGAGCCCCAACAGATGAGGCACTCTAAGCTGTGGAGTCTTGTGAGCAAAAATCCTACTTTGTGAGCTCCTGGCATTAAAGTTGTGAGTGAGCGATTGGGCCGCTGCATAAATTAGTTGGCTCTGGAGCCCTCCTTCCCGAGCTAGGACAAAAATATGTGAGCTGGAGGCTAAAGAAACTGAGAGCTAGCTCACACTAACTCAGCTTAGAGGGAACACTGATGGCAACCCTGGACTTTCTTGGTGGTCTCCCATCCAAGGACTACGCAGGGCAGCAGACCCTGTTTAACTTTTGAGACATGAGGAGATGGGGGCTAGCCTGGGCCACCCAGGTGAGGGTGGATGCTTGGATCTGCCATATGCCTGGTTATGGGTGTTTCATTATATAGAATTGCCATCTATATGCTTCTATCTTCTCTATAAACACACCCAAGATCTAAGGTGGATGTGCGAGATACAGGCGCACACACAACCAATGCTCCCTCTAAGTTGGAGAGTCTTGTGAGCAAAAATCCTACTTTGTGAGCTCCTGGCATTAAGCTTGTGAGCGAGCGATTTGGCTCCTGCATAGACTAGTTTGCTCTGGAGCCCTCCTTCCTGAGCCGAGACAGAAATGTGTGAGCCAGAAGCTAAAAAACTGCGAGCTAGCTCACACTAACTCATCTTAGAGGGAACACTGCACACAATATCTAGACAAACAGGGCAAATGTAGAGAGGCACTCAGACCTATGAGAGGGGGTGTGTGTGCGTAAAGTCTCTCTCTCTCTCTCTGTCGTCAGTGTTCCCTCTAAGCTGAGTCAGTGTGAGCTACCTCACATTCTTTTAGCCTCTGGCTCACACATTTTTGTCTTCGCTCAGGAAGGGATGACTCCGGAGCCAACTAATTTATGCAGGAGCCAAATCGCTCGCTCACAAGCTTAATGCCAGGAGCTCACAAAATAGAATTTTTTGCTCACAAGACCCCACAGCAATGTTCCCTCTAAGCTGTGGAGTCTTGTGAGCAAAATTTCTACTTTCTGAGCTACTGGCATTAAAGTTGTGAGCGAGCGATTCAGCTACTGCATTAATTAATTTGCTCTGGAGCCCTCCTTCCTGAGCTAAGACAAAAATGTGTGAGCCAGAGGCTAAAAAACTGTGAGCTAGCTCACACTAACTCAGCTTAGAGGGAACACTGCCCCACAGCTTAGAGGGAACATTGTAGACTGTGTCGTGTGTGTGTCTGTGTCTGTCTGAGCGCCTCTCTACCTTTGCCCTTTCCTGCTCGCATTTAGCTCGGCTCTCTGTTCCCTCTAAGTTGTGGAATCTTGCGAGCAAAAAAAATCTACTTTAGAAACTACGGGCATTAAAGTTGTGAGCGAGCAGTTTGGCTACCGTATAAATTAGTCTGCTCTGGAGCCCTCCTTCCTGAGCTGAGACAAGAATCTGTGAGCTGGAGGCTCAAAAACTGCGAGCTGGCTCACACTCGCTCAGCTTAGAGGGGACACTGCGCCTGCCCGAAAGCCACCAGGTCTCTGGGAGAGACGGAAGCACGGGAGGGAGGGAGGGAGGGAGCCGGCTCTGCTTCGCTCCCCTCCCCAACAATCCCCGGCATTGTCTGCAAAGGGGGCTCCGGCAATCCCGGCCGAGACCCCGCCCGGGCCAGCTGCTGCCGCCGCTGCCTCCTCGGGGAGGCGCAGCCTGCGCCGCTCCCACTCAGCCACCGGCCAGCCGGCCTCCCCCCCCTACCCTGCCGGGGGGAGCGGCCCGGCCGGCCGGGGAGCCAATGGGAGGGCCGGCGCGGGGTCGCGCAGGGGCGGCCGCCGGGCATAAAGGCAACGTGGCTGTCAGCGGGGCGAGCGGGCTTGGCTGGCGGGCGAGCGAGAGCCTCGGGCATGGCCGCGCTCAACGGGGCGGTGGAGAACGGGCAGCCGGAGAGGAAGGGGCCCCCGCAGCTGCCCCGGCCCATCAAGAACCTGGAGGTCCAGTACACCAAGGTAAGGCGACCGCGGGCAGAACGTCGGGGCTCCGGGAGATGCAGAAGGAGGTCTCTTTTCGCGTTTTGTTTTAAGGGAGTGAGTTTCTAGTCCTCATGGTAGTCTTAAAAAGGTCAAGGTCAAGGTTTCCCTTGCTCGAAAGCCAGTCGAGTCCGACTCTAGGGTTGCCGTGCTCATCTCCGTTTCCAAGCCGAAGAGCCAGCGCTGTCCGAAGACGTTTCCGTGGTCATGTGGCCCGCATGGCTAAACACCAAGGCGCACGGAACGCTGTTCCCTTCCCACCGAAACGGTCCCTATTTCTCTACTTGCAGTTTCTTGCTTTCCAACTGCTAGGTTGGCAGGACATGATAGTCTTGCCTTTCCCATAAAGGAAGAAAAGAAAGACAAACCCCACTCCTCTCCGTGGTGAGTGCTTCAATACAGAACAGCGAGTGAACTGATTCTCTCCCCCCCCCCCCAAGTCCCAGCCAACTTCTGGTGACCAATGTTCCCTCTAAGCTGTGGAGTCCTGTGAGCAAAAATTCCACTTTGTGAGCTACTGGCATTAGAATTGTGAGCAAGTTATTTGGCTGCTGCATGAATTAGTTTGCTCTGGAGCCATCCCTTCCTGAGCGAAGACAAAAACGTGTGAGCCGGAGGCTACAAAACTGTGAGCCAGCTCTCACTAACTCAGCTTAGAGGGAACACTGCAGTGGTGACCCCCTTGGGGTTTTCAAGGCAAGAGATGCTCAGAGGTGGTTTCCCGTGGCCTGCCTCTCTGGGTAGCCGCTCTGGCCTTCCTTGGTTGTCTCCCATCTAAGTACTGACCAGGTCTGACCTTAGCTTCCAAGATCTGAGGAGGTCAGGCTATCCGGGTCAGGGTGGCGAACTGCTGCCGGTTCTAAAATTAAACAATAGTCCAGAGGCATCTTTGGCATAAGCTTTGGTGAGTTAGTGCTTCTTTTGTCCAAAGTGCTCTGTACATCTGATGATGAACTCGGGCTCACGAAAGCTTCTTTCGGAAGACGTTTTGTTGGTTTTTAACGTGCCACCCTGGATTCCTGTCCCTGCTAGGATGGATTCCTGTCCCTGCTAGGATGCAATGTCGCTCCAGCCCATCTGGAATTACCTCCAAACTATGCACAGGGCAACTGATGGCACCTGTGTGTGGTTTTTGGGCTGCATTCCTTGTTATAGGCACCTCTTTCTGAAGGCATCTGGTCTCAGATGTATAGTTGACCATCCTGGGTGGTTATTTCTGTGTTGTTTTGATTTCATAGGAGACCAGATGGGAAGATAAAACAGGCCCTTGCTGTGTTTGTGGCAGAGTGGGAATGTCATACCCAGGCTTTCTTTTTGCTGACTTGTGCTGAACCCCCATGGGGTCATTTTTGAATGAATTAAAGTTCTCCATGTGCTACATGTATGATATTTAGAAAGAGCCCAGCACACCTTGTAGTGCATCAACTGGCAAACGTTGTTATGTTCCTGTAAGCCAAAGCTCCATCCCCTTAGGGCGACTGTGTTAAGATCTGAAGTCAGAGCTTCATGACTGACTTCTTAAGCTTTATGTTTTTTTTCATTCACTGCCCTATACCAGTTCTCACTAAATAAATCTATTCTCCAGCATCTTATAAAGAAAGAAGACTTGACTGAGTGTTGCAGAGCAAAAACTAGAAATCCAGTGACTTGGAACAGATTATTTCCTGTCACCTGGGGTGGCTTCTGTGGCAATGTCATGCCGTACCTTCACAAGGAGATAAGACTAATAGCGGCCATAGCCCTCTTTACCCCACAAGAGGAGTGAGCAAATGACTGCAGAAGTTCTCATGCACAAGAAAATGACGGGGTATGAATGGTGGGTAGAACTGAGCAGAATCTGTATGCAGGTTTGGCGTTTGTTATCTAAATATTTTCTCGGGAACCTGTCCTGTAGCTGGTGTGGAAAAGAGAAAAGGGTATCCTCGTGTGAAGGATTATTTAAAATAAGAGATCTAGAGGAGTAGCTGTGTTAGTCTGTTGCTGCAAAATAGTAAAAAGCCCAGTAGCACCTTGAAGTCAGGAATTGTAGCATAACAGCAGACGAAGAGAGCTGTGCTTCTCAATGGTTTATGCTAGAATAAAGTTTGTTAGTCTTAAAGGTGCTACTGGGGTTTTTTACTATTCTAAAATAACAGAGAGGCAATGCAATATTAGGTAAGGGCTGGTATTAGGTAAGGGCTGGTAATCTTGTCCTGAGCTTGGTGGAAAAGCTAGAATTATAAAACTGGGCCTTTTGCCCATACGGAAGTAAAGCGAAAGTCCGGTGGCACCTTAATGACTAAAAGCATTTATTTCAATATGAGCTTTTGTGAGTCACCCCTCACTTCATCAGATGTGTATAGCTGTATTTTTTTAAAATAAAATGGCCATAACGTTCCACGTGGGGATTATGCACAGCAGAGGATGCATTTGTGAGAGACCAAAAATGCTGAAACTTTAGTTTTGCTCAGTCCCGGCATCCATAGCCGTTTTCAATTAAAGCGGTGTCTTCCCATTCCTTCTCCATGAACGGCGATACTTTTTATTCTTTTTGGAATTCACAAAGGAAAACTGTGCGTGAACCATTTTTTTAAAATTTGTCGTAATAAGTGGCTAGGTGGCAAAAAAAATCAGGTGTGATTAAAATTTTAGTATATGTGCTGCCGAAGCACATTATGTGTTATTTTACATAATATATACACTTTTATTGTCTAAATTTATTTGCTGGAACTAAATGTATCATTTCTATATCATTATGCCATTAAAGGTGTCTGAATCGGATTAAAATCTGGTGCTGGTTTCTCCCTCCATTCCCCCCCCCCCCCCCTTCAACATTTCAAATAGTAATGAGAACTGTAGGGTTTAGTGGGGTATCTAAACCCAGAATCCCAGAAGAAAACAATGCTTGAGATTAAAGTTAGCTTGTGGAAGAAAACAAGGGGGAAATTATGTGTAAAATATGTCTGTAGTATAAGGAAGGATACAGCAGTTCCTGAAAGGTGAATGCGTGTTCTTGGTCTGTATTAAGGAGGCATTCTTCCAGGCAAAAAATCAAATGCGTGGGGATTTTTATATGCGCACACACACAAACCGATTTGCAATTTGATTTAAAAAATGCTTTGATAGTGCTGGGAGCCATCCAGTATGATAATAAATGCATCCAGAAACATTGTGGGATACCGCACAAGTATTTGGGAAATAAAGGATGAAGAGGCCAAGCAAACTCAAACCAGTGCCAAATGAACTGCTATACTAAACACACTCTGAAGTCATACTAGAGCTGTGTGAGGATGTCAGAATTTTGTAATATTTAATGACTAAAGATTTATTTTTAGTAAGCGTCTATCTGCTGCTTTGAATTTACCAACGAGCTTAAAAAGTTTAATTTTTCAAGACAGTTGCAAAATGCAGAATCTCAACAGGTACACTTCTGAACATCTAAAAAGAAGGGGTGTAAAGAACCAAAACTCAGATTTAATTTTTTTAAAATGACATAGGTGGTAAATAAATTCTGATAGCACTGGGTTTCTTCTGGTTTTTGGCAGAAGATGGAAATTTGTGTGTGGCAGGGTCTTCTCCCTTCTTCTCCTTGCTAGCCTCCTACACAGGAAGAAACAAAAAAACGCTCTAAGGTTCTCTTTCATCAGGAACAGTGAGGTGCAGTTTATACAGCAGCTGACCATGAATCAAGAATAGAGCATTGCCCCAAACAATCTTCTAGTAAAGCCAGACGTCACATAAAACACATATACGAATACAGCCTTCTGGGAAATGTCCATTTCAAAACATGATGATCATCTTGCAGTAAGACCAGAGCAGCGGTCATCTTTCCCGGAAAATTGAAACTATGGGTTACCTGGCTGGAGTGCAGAAAGGAACCTGTCTAGTCAGCAGAAAATTTCTTGGCGGGAGCAAGGGTGCGTGGGAAAGAAAGGAAAGTTGAGTGATATAAAGAAGTAAACCTACAGAAGAAAATGGCAAGGAGGGAGGACAGAAAAGCAGAGCAGAATGTAGCCAGGAGAGGAACTGGGAAGACTCAAGAACACAATACTTGAGGAGTCAGGAATGACCGTTGCTTACAAGTGCCGTTTGCTGAATCTTTGCCATCGCTAACCTGAAGGAGAACCGAGAGATTTCCAGTGAGTGCGAGATACTATTGCTTTGCAGTCCTAGATGCACTTACTTAGGAGTAAACCCAACTGGATTTAGGGGACTTTGTTCAGTATTCCAGTAAATCCAGTACGCATGGAAAGGAAAAAGCAGCGTGAACCGCTGACTGATTTAAAATATTTGCAGTGCGGTGTTCTGGGACCCAAGGCGAGTAACAGTAAAAGTAGCAAACAGTAAAAGTAGCATCCAGCAATGCGCAAGTGGAAACATAAGCAGGCTTAGTGCAATTCCGTTTGCACAAGATCTTGCGCCGCACCTGGTGCTTTCCACCTCTGAACTATAGTGCCCAGAAACCGATTGCACCAGATCTTGCACAAGCAGAAATGCAAGTGGGGACATAATGAGAGTTAGTTAGTTTAGCAAGCAGCTACCGCTTTCCCCCTCTCCCTTGTGTTTCCGCTTGAGCAAGAGCTGAAGCAGGAGTTTTAGACTGGGTCCAACTCATTCAAAGCAATTTTATAAAACCAACATGACAACTAAAAACAAGTTATACCCTGATTGGTAGGGTATTTCCACCTTTGTCCAGGCTCCGACTGCCCCCAAAGCCCTCTAGAACAGTTTTGTTTTGCATACTTTCCAGAAAGCCAAGAGGGCAAGCGCCCCAACCTCTTCTGTGTGGGAGGGGAGTGCTATAGAGACATGGGGCAGCCACGGAAAAGACATGAGCCCAGATGTGGCAGCATGTGCCTTAGATAACTGATAACAACTGCGTGCTTGTAAAAAATCAGGTTGTTTAAGCATCCTTTTAAATAGCAGTCCAGGGTTGCTGGATTGTCCCCTGTTAAGGAAAACAGTTTTGGGGGTTAATTAGTTCTTGAGAGCCAGTTTGGTGTCGTGGTTAAGTGCGCGGACTCTAATCTGGGAGAACCGGGTTTGATTCCCCACTCCTCCACTTGCACCTGGCTGGATGACCTTGGGCAAGCCGTAGCTCTGATAAGAGCTGTGCTTGAAAAAGAGCCGTTTCTGTCAGAGCTCTCTCGGCCCCACCTGCCTCCCAGGGTGTCTGTTGTGGGGAGGGGAAGGGAAAGGAGTTTGTAAGCCGCTCTGAGACACCTTCGGGTAGTGAAGGGCGGGGTATAAATCCTATCTCTTCTTCTTCTGATCTGTGCACAATCCAACTTTTGTTTTTTAAACTTCATTTTCTGCAGATTTTTTTTTTTTGGCGGGGTAGACGTTTTAATTTAAAAAGATATTGTGTTCTAAAAGTAAGGTGATGCATAACAACTCTGGAAGATAATGCAAATCTAGAGTAATTTTGGGTGCTTATTTATGCTACTGATTACTCAAGGAGATCTTTTTATTCTCTGTGCATGTGAGTGATAGGTAGATAGATAGATGGTAGAGAGTATTCATAAATTGCTTGATCTGCATCTATGGCTAAGGGTTATCATCCTCATTTAAAGCCTGCCTTTTGTACTGAGTCTCAAGGTGAATTACAGATTTTGTTTCTTTGCACTACACACGTTACAGTGAACGCATGTGTAAACACGCATCCTGCCTGGACATGTGCACACACCGGTTTGTGAGAAAGAGCCAATGCTATATCACTTCAGAAATGAAACCAGGGACCAGTATCTGGATAAATAAATGTGAGATTTGAGTCATGGGTTCAGCTGTACATGCACTGAATGTAACATGAGAATTACTCAACACACGTATAAAGAAAAATCAAGTGTACGTTGACTATATGGGCATTTACTTTAACTTCTGAACAGGACAGTGTTTGGTTTTCCTTTATGTACACTGAGTAATTCTCCTGTTGCATTCAACACATGTACAGCACGACATGTGATTGAAACCATACCTTTGTCCAGGTACTGTTCCCTGATTTCATTTTCAAAGGGAATGAGCGCTGGTTCTTTGTTACAAACAGGAGTACGTGTGTACACGAAGGTTGTTCCTATGTCCATTGTAACTTGTGAAGAGGTCTAATTGTGACCAGTTGCACCTGTGTGCCGTTCTTTGGAGTGTATGCTTTCTAAATGCCGGTTGTTGTTGTTGTTTTAAAATATCCTTTGGCTAGGAAAAAATATGCACATTGAGCTATATGGCCTTAATTCCTTCAGTCATCTGCTGGTCCCCCAGGAACAAAAATTAGCTTGTGCTTACCGTGAGCTCTTCAGCATGCTTACTGGAGTTGTTCCAAAAGAGATAAATTTTCTCCTTTACTTACCCAGATTCATCCCATTACAGAAACACCTGAAACCTATTTTGCTTTTTTGTCAGAGAAGCAATTTTCTTCTGGTTCTGGATACGACTGATGGGCTTTGTGCAGGAGAACTGTTCTGAGTCCCTAGTTAAAAGATAAAGATGGCCTGTGCCATTTGTATACTTAGGAAGTTCAAATAATAAAAAGTTCACCATTAAAAAAATACTCAGCAGAAAGGTACCCCCAAAATCTAACGTTTGGATCAGGCCTGACTTTGAGGGACCATCTTAAGCAAACAAATTTTTTTTTTTCCCTTGAGCGGGTCAAGAGAGACCCCATTTAAGTTTGTTTGGAAACCAGAGTTTGCTTCATCAGAGCTCCCTTCTGAAGCCTTCTCAAATTATTAATGATTTCTACCAGAGAGTGAAAAAAGCAAAGAGTAGCGCCTAAGATTTGAAGAAGCAGTGAGGGGAAGATTCAGACTTCTGGGAAGCAGGGTTGGTAGTGTGTGTTGTAACCCATGCATTTTGGAGAGGAATCCTCTTTTTGAGACCCCTCTGAAAACATCCATGTGAACATTCACATTTGTATGTGGTGAATGGAATGGCTTGCATTGTTAATGGGAATAGTTCTGAAAAGCTTACCTGGCAGATCCTTCCTTTAGTGAAGGCCAGTCTGTGGCCAGTTTGACATCTTCCACTGGAGAAGACTTCCTTGCAAAATATGATGGCCTAAACATTCACTCATAACAAGCTGGTTCTTGACTTGGGTTTAGAGTTGCCAACCTCTAGGTGGTATGTAGAAACAACAGAGAGATCACAGGATGGATGCAAACAATAATGAAAACAACCGTGATGTTATATTATGTAAATATATTTAGACTACTGTTCTGTGGTGAATCGTATTTCTTCATCACATTATAAAAATATACGCATACTCACAACGGGAATTGCATATAATACCGTTTCACATAACAGCTTTTTCTAAGTGTGCTGCGTGAATACCATTCGTTTTACACATCAGGAATTCTAATCCATGAATTAACACACAACATTCTTCCCACGTCAGTGAAACAGATTCTTTCGGTGCTCGGGTTTCAGTGTTTCATTGAAGTGGGAAGACTGTTGTGTGTTAATTCGTGGATTAGAATTGTTGACGTGTAAACGAATGGTATTCACGCAGCACAGAAAAGGTTGTTGTGTGAGACGGTATTATATGCAGTTCCTGTTATGTGTATGCATATATTTTTATAATGTGATGAAGAAATATGATTCGCTACAGAATAGTAGTCTAATTTTCATAATAGAACATCACGGTTGTCTTCATTATTGTTTTTAACCTCCAGGAGGTGGCTGGAGGTATCCCGGAATTACAACTGGTCTCCAGGTTACAGAGATCAGTTCCCTGGAGAAAATGGCTGCTTTGGAGGGTGGGCTCTATGACATTATACTCCACTGAGATCCCTCCCCTCCTTAAAGTCCACCCTCCACAGGCTCTGTGTTGTTGTTCAGTCGCACAGTCGAGTCTGACTCTTCGCGACCCCATGGACCAGCTCCCGCCAGGCCTTCCGGTCTTCTGCCGTCCTCTGAAGTTTGCTCAACTTCATGTTCGTTGCATCTATGACACTGTCTAACCATCTCATCCTTTGCCGTCCCTGTCTTCTTTGACACTCAATCTTTCCCAGCATCAGGGTCTTCTTCTCCAGTGAGTGCTCCCTTCTCATTGGGTGGCCAAAGAGATGGGAGTACCAGACCATAGGCTCTACCCCCCCCCCAAAAAAATATTCCAGGTATTTCCCAACCCAGAGCTGGCAACCCTACTTGGGGTAAGGTCTGATGATCTCTAGGAACCCCCATGAGGATTATAAAATTCAGAATAGCATTTTCAGCTTCCCTTTGGGCCAGTTCAGATTATGACCCCGAAATCCCTGCGAGCATCTCCTGTGATCTATGAAGGGCCGTTTTGTGGTTGATCTCTCTAGAGGGCCAAACTAGATGTTACCTCCGCCGTGAATAAGGTTGGGGGTTCCCTGGCCTGTTTACAGATAGTCGTGACATCAGGGACCTGTATGTGGAGCTCCGCAGTAGGGAAGATATGGGGTTGCCAACCTTCAAGGGGGGGCCTGGAGATCTCCCAGAGTTACAGCTGATTTCCAGACTGCTGAGATCAGTTCCCCTGGTGAAAATAGCTAGATTCAAAGTCCAGTAGCTGCGGTGGCTCAAGTGGTTAAGACGCTGAACTGCAGGCTGCGGAAGGTCAGTAGTTCAGCGGTTCGAGACCCGGGTGCCGCAAGACGGAGTGAGCTCCTGTCTCTAGTTCCATCTCCTGCCAACCTAGCAGTTTGAAAGCAAGAAATTGCAAGTAGATAAATAGGTACCACTTGAGTGGGAAGGTAACAGTGTTCCGTGCGCCTTGGTGTTTAGTCATGCCGGCCACATGACCACGGAAACGTCTTCGGACAGCGCTGGCTCTTCGGCTTGGAAACGGAGATGAGCACCGCAACCCGAGAGTCGGACTCGACTGGCTTTCAAGCAAGGGGAACCTTTACCTTTACCTAGCACCTTAGAGATCAACGGGAGTTTGAGGGTATGAGGTTTTTGAGAGTCAAAGTTCCCTTCATGGGATAGCATTCTGACTTGCAGAACCGTATGCCCTGAAAATCTTGTCCGTTGCTAAGGTGCTACGGACTCAAGTCTAGCTGGATTTTTTTTTGCAGACGGACACTCTCTGAAACTACCCAATGAAAATGGCTGCTTTTGAGGGTGGTCTCTGTGGCATTATATCCTGCCGAGGTCCCTTCAAACCCCAACTGCCCCAGGATCCACCCCCAAACTGGAGTTGAAAACACTAAGTAGATAGGGTGTCTCCCCCCCATAGCCATTTCTGCTTGGGAAAACGGCATGGGAAGGAAGGCTGAAATGCCTTCTCCCTCCGCACCCTACTCCCGAGCCAAATCCGGTCCCAGGGTTCTTGGGAATGCTAGTCCCCAATGTTATGTTTGTTCATAAAACAAGTCAGGGAACCCTGAACCAACTCATCGCAACTCTAATGTCTGCTTTGTCTCTAAGAGAATAAATGTTTCTTGATGATCATTCTAAAGCATGAAAGGACATTCGTGAGCTCTGAATGGCACCATTTGCTTTCCTGCAGTCTTTTCAGACGATACAAGCAGGGGAAACGTGTGTGTCTCTGAGAATGTGGTGAAAGAGATCACGGGGCAAGCTGTGTCCTGGGCCTGGTGTGTTCACACAGAACATACTGGAGTCCAGACAGTACAAGACTTTCTCTGCACAACTGGCAACTCAGGGCATTGGTAAAAATGGTCCCTCCATCATTCAAATCATATTTTGACGATAGCCCTCATGCTGGTATGTCGATCTTTGCTCCTAGAGACCTACATCTTCTCCTTTCTTTCTTTTGGGCAGTTTCTTTTACCGTTTCATCATGAAATCAAGAGTGGTTAACATGGAATTGCTGCCCAAACAAGAAATGCAGTCCAGTCAGAAACCAAATACAGAATAGTTCTTCACAATCTCTAAGAGTCAGTTGTCGGTGACCTGATTGTTTGTGCAGCTTCTGATTAGTGAAGTCTGAATTTACGGTCTCCAAAATCCTGGAGACCCTCGGCATTATCCAAAACTATAATCTGCAAGAACAACTTTTCCCCACCTGTCTTTGTGAGGATCAAACTGATGGAGAGGTCATGCTTGTATATGAAAAGAGGTGTTCGCCATGAGGTGTCATTTGTTTATATGTTTTTATTTAATTACTTTATATATACTTTTTAAAAATGCTGTTTTAAATTGGGGGGGGGGAATGATGTTTTGATGTTCACCGCCTTGGGGACCCTGTTTGGGTGGATTATGTGTTGTAGAAATGAAATGTTTTCGGCAAATAAATATGCTGCATGTGATGTTCCTGCCTGGGAACTAAGACCACAGAGAGACGCGCTCTTGAAGAAATTCATCTGATGGGCACATGAGAGAATGCTTTTTCAGTGGGAGCCCCACGCTTATGGAACACCTCCCCACAGGGGTGCACCTGGCCCCCTCACTTTTGATCTTTAGGAGACAGTTGGAAGATCATGACCAGTGTTCCCTCTAAGCTGAGTCAGTGTGAGCCAGCTCACAGTTTTTTTAGCCTCTGGCTCGCACATTGTTGTCTCAGCTCAGGAAGGGATGGCTCCAGAGCCAACTAATTTATGCAGCAGCCAAATCGCTCTCTCGCAGCTTTAATGCCGGTAGCTCACAAGACTCCACAGCTTAGAGGGAGCATTGTTCCTGACGGCATTGGGTTCGTTCTTCTACCTACCGGCAGTTTAAAATTTTTTATTTTAACTTGTGGCTTTTATGTTTTGAATTGGCCATTGACTCTGTCTGTGACCTTATCTGAAATATTTATTTGGAGGGAAGCGCCAATTATCCGGTTGCTAGCAGAGCATTTACGAGGCTCATTCCGGCCTGAGCGTGTGAGGAGGAATTTCTTGCTGCACCTCACCGGTAGCAAGTAAAAACTCACCATGCAGGAACGACACTGGGGAATTTGTGGATCTGTACGTGGCTCGTAAATGCTCTGCTAGCAACCGGATAGTTGTGGGTTTTATGTATTTTATTGTCTTCCATCATTGTTTACATTGTAAGCCACCGTGGGGTCCTGTAAGGTACAAAGATAGACGTTTTAAACAAATAACATTTCAGTATGGATTGGGGGGGGAAGTGAAATCCCTGCTCATGGAAATTGAATGTGTTTCTTTAGTTCTTCGTATAACGTCGACCCCTTTCTCTCTTCCCCACCCCCCCTTCCTCTTCAGATATTTATTAACAATGAATGGCACGAATCCAAGAGCGGAAAGAAATTCTCAACCTATAGCCCTTCAAGGGCTGAGAAGATCTGTGACGTGGAAGAAGGAGACAAGGTCTGGTTAGTTTCTTCTCCACGGGAAGTTCTTGCTGGGGGTGCAGAAATACAAGGAGGCCGGCTGCAGACTTGGCAGCTCAAATCGCACATCCTCTCAAACAAATGAGGAGAGAAGCGCTTGTTGATAGCTAGTCCGGTCTCCTTGCTGGATTCTACCTGACATTGTTTCTCTGGGATAGAGGCGCTCCTAGAGCGCTCAACTGGAATAGGGGTGTGTGTGTGTATGTGTGAGAGGGGAACTTGGGACCAATTTACATTGCATTATCTTCACCGCAACATTTTCTTCTAGAGCAGCACACAGGGTTCTCCCTTCTGTTTTATTCTCACCAACAGCCCTGTAAGGTAGATTTGGCACAGGGTAAAGGGTCCTGGGTTCTGATTGTCAGAGCTGAGGTCCGAACTGATCTCTGGCCTGGTGTTCTAAACATGACACCATTTATTTGGTTAAGGCTTTTTTAATGGCACCATAGGGGACGGTTATTTTTGGCTTAATGAACACCCCAAAGTCTTGAATCGAGGTCTGGGGGTGCCTTTTATTGCAGGGTGGTGCTTGTTCGCACGGGGATCAGAGTACCCCAAACTTGTCAGATCTCGGAAGCTAAGCAGGGTCAGCCCTGGTTAATACTTGGATGGGAGACCACCAAGGAAGTCCGGGGTTGCTATGCAGGGGAAGGCCATGGCAACCCACCTTTGAGTGCTTCTTGCCTTGAAAACCCCATGAGGGGTTGACGTAAGTCAGCTGGGACTTGAGGGCACTTTTCACCTCCATCAATTTGTTGTTGTTGTTCAGTCGCACACTCAAGTCCGACTCTTCGCGAGCCCATGGACCACATCACGCCAGGCCCTCCTGTCTTCCGTCGTGCTCCAGAGTTTGCTTAATTGCATGTTCGTTGCATCGCTAAGACTGTCTAACCATCTCATCCTTTGCCGTCCCCGTCTTCTTTGACCTTCAGTCTTTCCCAGCATCAGGGTCTTCTCCAGGGAGTGCTCCCTTCTCATTGGGTGGCCAAAGTATTTGAGCTTCAGTTTCATTATCTGGCCTTCCAGGGAACAGTCCGGGTTGATTTCTTTTAGGATGGACTGATTTGATCTCCTTCCAGTCCAATGGACCCTCAAGAGTCTTCTCCAGCACCATAGTTCAAAAGAATCTATTCTTCGGCGCTCGGCCCTCCTTATAGCCCAACTCTCGCAGCCATACATTACTACTGGGATTACCTCCATCAATATGGTGTCAGCTAGCTGCCGTGCTTTCTTTGTTTTCTTTTGTCCCTGACTTCTGTGCAGCCGCACATGCTTGCTTAGTTTAGCTACCGTGGGTAACATAAGGGAAGCGCTCTCCCCCCCCCCCCCGCGAACTGGCCCAGCCAGACAGCGTTATCAGTATAACCTTGAAGGGAAGGGAGGGCTTGGATTCCACTATGGGTGTGAATATTTCTGCTCTCAAAGGATTGGGGTGAGTCTCCCATTCATGATGTAATATCCCGCCGGGAGAATTCCCCCCCGCGCGCTTGGATTTCATTTGCTTAGCTAGATGCAGCATCAGAGTATATGTATGGAGCCCCTTGCACTAATCGTCATTCCTGACAATGTACCTGTACCACTTGGCAACAGACCAGTGTTCCAAATAAAACATAGCCTTTTCAGGAGAGTGTGTTTGGACCTGCTTGCTGTTGACCCTGACAGAATACTGGTCTGTTGCCAAGTGGTACAGGTACATTGTCAGGAATAACGATTAGTGCAAAGGGGCTCCATACACATACTCTGATGCTGCATCTAGCTATTTTTGATCAACGGCATGGGGTAGGCATTCGTGGAAGAGACTGCATTCAATCCACGATAGTCAGTACACAGTCTTAAGCCCCCATCTTTCTTTTTCTGGAAGACCCCATCTTTCTTTTTCCGGGGGCTGCAAACGGGGAAACAGCTGGCCGGATGAATCCCCTTCTTGCTGCTTGCTGCCGTGCTTTCTTTGTTTTCTTTTGTCCCTGACTTTTACGCAGCTGCACATGCTTGCTTTGCTCAGCTACCATGGGTAACATAAGGGAGGCGCTCTTTCCCCCGTGCAAACTGGTTCAGCCAGACAGCGTTATCAGTATAACCTTGTTTTAGATTTAGGCAAATCTGATTCTACAGTCACATCATTGATCAGTCTGAGCACTTTAAAAGGCCCGATGTACTTCCACGCCAATTTCTGAGAGGACTGCGAGAGTCTCAAATTCCTTAAACTGCAGTTTCCCAAACAGACTAGTAAGGATTTGGTACAGTCTGTGTGTGGCTTGTGACTGACCAGTTTTCCGAGTCCACCACTGATTGCCCGCCGAACAGAACATGGGGCTGTTGTGCAGTTGCCTGTCAGACCCCCGTACGTCCTCACTCCCAACAACACTCTTCAGATGCAAGATTTGTTTATTGAGGTATGCAGTCGATACAGGTGTAAGCCAACTTGTGTCAGAACTGGCGGGCATTGGCGCCATGCCCACTATTATACCCATTTCAATCTACCCCCCTTATGCCATGGTCCAGTCACACTGGTCAGTCATCCCGCCAAGTCGATGCGCGGTCTCCCCACCCACTCACACACTACAAAGTGTGTCTATAGCAGCGCTCCTGGCAGCAAAGGCTTCAAGGACACTTCGTCTTCCCTCCTCAACTTGGGAATTGTTACAGGCGTCTAGCAAAGCCTGTTCCCACACATTCCTTCCCCCATTCACTCCCCCCCCCTCCCAGCACAAAACGAAAACATCACAGAGAACAGGAATCAACGTGGCAAACGGAAGTACTGAGCTTGACATTGCCCCCTTTGTACAAAATGTCCGAGGCTGCATGCCGGCCTGACCACTAGGCAAACCGAAGTGATCCCGTGGGGTGCCGGGATCTGAAGAAGAAATGAATGTGCCGTTGAATCACCAAGCCCGCTCATGGTGAGCCCATCCATGAGGCATTATCCGCAAGTGAGCAGAAGTGGATTGCCGTTGCCTTCTTCCATATAGTGGCCCCAGTTCTCCTTGGGGTCTCCCACTGAAGTACTGGTCATGTCTGACCCTGCTTACTTCCCCAAGCCCAGAAGACCTTGGGCTAAGCTGGGCTGAGGAGCTGGGATTTGAGGGGCACCAAGAAGGTGAGGGGAGCCTCCTCTCCTGTCTTGAAGGGAAGCCTGCTGTTAACTGGCTTCTAGAATCTCTGTTTCTGTTGACGCTGGTCTTCTAGAGCTGCCAGGTTGGAACACGGAGGGCTTTTGAAGAACCTATCTCATTTTATTTTTGCATTTTTTTGCTTTTGAATGCCCAGTAAAACAGTCTTGTGGGCAAAAATTCTACTTTGTGAGCTCCTGGCATTAAAGTTGTGAGTGAGCGATTTGGCTACTGCATAAATTAGTTGGCTCTGGAGCCCTCCTTCCTGAGCTGAGACAAAAATATGTGAGCCGGAGGCTAAAAAGCTGTGAGCTAGCTCACACGCTCCTGCCAACCTAGCAGTTCAAAAGCAAGAAATTGCAAGTAGATAAATAGGTACCACTTCGGTGGGAAGGTAACAGCGTTCTGTGCGCCTTGGTGTTTAGTCATGCCGGCCACATGACCACGGAAACGTCTTCGGACAGCGCTGGCTCTTCGGCTTTGAAACGGAGATGAGCACCGCAGCCCTAGAGTCAGACCCAACTGGCTTTCGAGCAAGGGAACCTTTACCTTTACTTTACCTCACACTAACTCAGTTTAGAGGCTATTTTAAAATCCATCATCTCTCAAGGAATAACTTCAGTGCTGACCAATGTTCCCTCTAAGCTATGGAGCTCTGTGAGCAAAAATTCTACTCTGTGAGCTACTGGCATTAATGTTGTGAGCAGGAGATTTGGCTGCTGCATAAATTAGTTTGCTCTGGAGCCCTCCTTCCTGAGCTAAGACAAAAATGTGTGAGCCGGAGGCTAAAAAACTGTGAGCTAGCTCACACTAACTCAGCTTAGAGGCTATTTTAAAATCCATCATCTCTCAAGGAATAACTTCAGTGCTGAGTCTGGGAACCCATAGCGGCTTATAGAATTCCTCTTCTCCAGTTAATCCTCACAACAACCCTGTGAGTTAGGGTAGACTGAGATTGGGGGGGCTGGCCCAAGGTCACCCAACAAGCTCCCCGGCAGCGTGGGGATTCGAACCTGGGTCTCTCAGCTCCTAGTCCAACTCTCTAGCCCCTGCATCGTGCTGGCTGTCTTACAAAACACATTCGACAACGTTAATAAACAGTTGCTCTTATCTGGATCAGAATCACGCAGAAGGCTTTTATTCCCCCCCCCCCAATCAAAACATGAGAATTTTGCCCTGGTTGATAGCTGTGATGGAGCTGATCTTCCGTTCCCCTGCCAGCCACAAATGCTAATTGCATATTAAGCCTCGGTATTGCAACATCCATGTAATCCAACACTGATTAAGAGCTGGGTGGATTAAGAATGGAATTTCAGCCTTGCCCATAGAGTTTCCTTGTTCTTGAGGGTTCCAGTTCGGACCTCTCTCTCTCTCTTTTTAAAATATTATTCTTGTAACTAAGAGGTTACGTGGGCCTGGCCTGACATTTCGATTGAAAGATTCCAGCTGAGTTTGGCCACTTGCGTAAGAATGGCTGCGCAGCGTTCCAAACCACATATAAAGGTATTTAAACAATCTGAATGCTGCTTAAATCTATCCGGATCTCGGTGGCATGTGGCTCTGGCCAGAGAAAAGGAGTCTTGGTGGCACGTGACCTGGGGACAGACGTCTGTCTGTTCTGGTCTAGAATTACGTCCATCTGCTCTGCTTTGGGGAATTGCTCTCCTTGCACATCCTAATCCGCAAGTGTATTTTGCTTCACGACTGATTGAAAGGTCCTTTTCTGTAGGGGCTGCTCTAGTTCATTTTCATATTGTGCTTTCGAAAAACAGCACTGAAGGAGAGATGCTATGTTAAAGCATGAAACTGCTTGAACCTTGAAATTTCCTCCCCCAAATCTCCAGGAATTTCCCAGTCTGGAGCTGGCAACCCTACCTAAGGTCAGGGGTAATCCAGTCTCCAGTCTCACAGGCCGCCTTTCAATTAGCTGTCTCTGGTAAAGAGATGAGCCACAATGTTGAGCCTATCCCAGTTCAGACTTCAGAACCTCTTTGGAAGCAGGTGAGAAAAAGCCTACTGCTTTCTATTGAGCAGCAAGATTGTCTGTGAACAGTTGTTGTTGTTGTTGTTCAGTCGCACAGTCAAGTCCGACTCTTTGCGACCCCATGGACCAGATCACGCCAGGCCTTCCTGTCTTCCGTCAGTCTTCTCCAGCACCCTAGTTCAAAAGAATCTATTCTTCTGCGCTCGGCCTTCCTTATAGTCCAACTCTCACAGCCATACATGACTACTGGGAATACCATTGCTTTGACCATGCGGACTTTTGTTGGCAGGGTGATGTCTCTACTTTTTATCATGCTGTTTAGGTTCGCCATCGCTTTCCTCCCAAGGAGCAGGGAGTACCCTGAGGAATTTGAGAAAAGTGGTGTGAATTAGGCAGGGCTTTGGATGTTTGAAATGCTGGTGGCTGCTCCCATCCATATTTTTGATTTGTTTGTTTCAAGTTTGATACTGGATGTTTGCCGAATAAACCAGGTAGAGTGTGCTGGCACTTCTGTTACCTTTCCCTTACGCCTGTTCTGTCTGGCTGTATGCCCGGCTCTGCCAAAAACTCACCAGGTTCTCTCTACTGACTGGTCAAAGTCTTTTCCCTGGTTTCACCCATTAACCAGAGGTCTGTGGTTAGATTAGGATCTGGGAGACCCAGGTTCGAATCCCCACTGTGCCATAGAAGCCCATTGAGTGATCTGGGATTAGTCACATGCCTACAGCCTAACCTACTCCACAGGGTTGTTGGGAAGGTGAAGGAGGAGAGAGGAGAACAGTGTAAGTTGGTTTTGGGTTCCCATTGGGGAGGAAAGTGGGGTATAAATGAAGTAAAATGATAAAACTGGTCTGGTAACTCTAAATACGGAGAGGTGAAAGGTTCCCTCTAAGCTGCGGAGTCTTGTGAGCAAAAATCCTACTTTGTGAGCGACCGGCATTAAAGTGGTGCGCCGGCTATTTGGCTGCTGCAGAAATTAGTTTGCTCTGGAGCCATCCTTCCTGAGCTAAGGCAAAAAGCTGTGAGCCAAAGGCTGAAAAACTGTGAGCCAGCTCACCCTAACTCAGCTTAGAGGGAACACTGGTGCTGATGGAATTGGCCATTCCTCACAGAAAAGAGATTTTTTTTCAGAATGCACATAGACCAAAGATCTATATGGAATAAGCCCTGGGAACTGGAAGGGCTTGTTGGCCAAGGCTGGAGTGGACTGTAGGATTGCCAATCTCCAGGTGGGAACTGGGGATTTCCAGGCAACAGAGATCTGTCCCCTGGAGAAAATGGCTGCTTTGGCGGGTGGGCTTTATGGCATTACACCCTGCCGAAGTCCCTCCCATCCCCAAACCATCCCCTCACAAGTCTCAAGGAATTTCCGAACCCGGAATTGGCAACCCTAGGAGTAAGATGAAAGCTGTCACTGGTTTTTGGTAGGTCTGGCAGCACAGCCCCACAGTTTCACGTGCTCTCAAGGGTAAAGCCCAGTTATTTTTGCAGTAACTTTTGCATCCAGTTATTCCGGGATGAATGGAACTTAACGGCTGAACAGGCTTCCCAAGTACCTACCATGATTCAGCGGGGGACACAGATGTCTTCGCAGGATCATTCCCGCGGGGACAACAGACACGCCGCACCATGCCGTCGCCAGGAAGTGACGCTGGGTGACGCTCTGGCAATGGGGCTCGAAACTCAATGGTACCATCGAGTTTTCAGCCCCATTGCCAGAGCGTCGCCCAGCGTCACTTCCTGGCGACGGCATGCTGTGTTACAGGGAGGAATGGTCCGGCTGGGAAGCATGTTTCCCTCGCCGGATCGCGGTAAGTACTTGGGAACCCTACGGCTGAAGCTTTCTCTTCCCATAAGATCGTCTTCCCATGGGTTGTTGTTGGGGGGCGGGGGGGGGGACTGGGAGAGAGGTTTGCTCGACTACTGCAACGCTCTCTACATGGGGCTGCCTCTGTCGCAAATCCGGAAGCTGCAGCTGGTGCAGAAGGCTGCGGCCAGGCTGCTGATGGGTCTACCTAGTAGGGACCACATCCGGCCTGTGCTGAAAGCGTCGCACTGGCTGCCGATAGCGTACCGGATTCGCTTCAAAGTGCTGGTTCTTACCTTTAAAGCCCTAAATGGCTGGGGTCCAGCATACCTAAGGGACCGCCTTTCCCCATATGTTCCCCCGTGAGCACTACGGTCTGGGACGCAACACCTCCTGGCTATGCCAGGTCCCAAGGAGGCCAGGCTGGCTGCTACCAGGGCCAGAGCCTTTTCGGTGGCGGCTCCTACCTGGTGGAACGAGCTCCCGGAGGAGATCCGGGCCCTGCGGGACCTCGCACAGTTCCACAGGGCCTGCAAGACAGAGCTCTTCCACCAGGCGTTTGAGTAGGAGCCGCCACTACTGTACCATCATTATGATCTGGCCCTGGAAGAAAGATCGATAGCGCTAAGCGGAACAGATGGCACTGAGTGGATATAACAGCATTAATACACCATCTTTATGGTAATTTAATCTGAACATCGAGAGCACTTAATAATGTCGAAATCTGTTGATTGATTTTAAATGTTTTTAATTGTTTTGTGTGAGGCTTGTGCCTGATTGTGAGCCGCCCTGAGCCTGCGCTGCGGGGAGGGAGGGCTATAAACCGAATTTATAAATAAATAAATAAACATGGCACATGGGAATCACAGGTCTTTCAGTCACCCTTAGAAGCTTCCATATTATTACTGCAATTGTTCATTGGCCACTCATCACTGTATTTCAGTACAAATCCATGCTTTCTCTCTCCATGAATGCTTCTGCCATCCCCTTCTAGCCCAAGTTTCTTTTGTTGGTTTTGTAGGCGGACGTAGATAAAGCTGTGGAGGCAGCAAAAACTGCTTTCCAAAGAGGATCGGCGTGGAGGCAAATGGACGTCACCAGCCGAGGGAGACTCTTACACAAGCTGGCCGATCTCATTGAGCGTGACAGAGTTGTGTTGGCGGTAAGTGAACCATCGCTGGCTGGCGTGTGAGCCGTCGCAGAAGGCAGTGGAGGCGGGTGGGTACAGGGAATGGTGAGCCAGAAGTGTTGACCAATTTGGCTTGGGCTGGAATCCACAAGTGGTTTGGTCCAGAGTAGATCCATTAGTGCGTGGCGCTGTTTCAAAGAGAGAGAGAGAAAGTTGTAAAGCATTTTAACTTGTTTTCTTGGCATGATCCAGAGAATAAAAGCTAGGCTTTTAAGAGGTGAGGGGGTAGAGAACTGAGAATCCAAAGAAAGCAGCCAAGTAAAATCATTTGAATTATTTATTTTTTGTGCTGATAGACAATAGCATTCAAGATTTTTTTTCAAACTGAAAATGCTTTAAAATATTTTTTTTGGGGGGGTGGGGGAAGTTCATACCCTGCTGTGCCACCTAATCTAGGTATCCATGATGGCTTACAGCCTAAATTTTAAATCAATCAACGACAAATTTTAAACCAATCAACAACAATTTCTGTAAAAAAAACAACAACCCAGAATAAACTTAAAATTTCAGCCCCCTCAGTAAGAGCCCTAAGAAATGAATCTAACCTCCAGGTTAGACTATTGCAACATGCATTATGCAGGGCTACCCTTGTACCTAATCCAGAAGTTGCAGCTAGTGCAAAATGCAGCAGTGAGTGGATATATACTGACTGTGACGTCTCCGCAGGCACACATCTGGCCGGTGTTATGCCAATAGAATTCCAGATCCGTTTCAAGGTGCCGGATACCACAAGTTTTAGAAATGCCATCTTGTGATCAAGTCGGACTTTAGAATGGTTGTTTTCGGGCTTTTAATCTGCTTTATCCTCTGTTCAGTATATTCTATATTGTATCCTGCCCTGAGCCTGCTTGCGAGGAGGACGGGGTAACAATTGAATTAAATAAATAAAACTGAATGCTTCCAAAAGCCTGGATGAATACAGATGTTTTTAACTGGCATAGAGAAAGTGCCTGACGTACATGTGTGGGATGATGTTCCAGAGTCTGGGGAGGATCCATCCCACAAATTGGTTCCGCTAGTGGAAGTGCTCTCCTCTGGCAGAAGGCACAGGAAATGCCAGGTTAGGCATTTCCTGGAGACTTGTAGGTGGAGGCTGGGGAGGGACTTTAGTGGGGTCCAGCAGGAACTTATTAGCATAATAGGCCACACCCAACACCAGAAACTCATTAGCATATTAGGCCACACCCCCACATTACTAGAACTGTGGTCATCCAGCCACGCCCACCATTTGCTTCTTATTCTGTTGACCTTGTTTGTTGTCAAAACCCAGGGCTTTTTTTGTAGCAGGAACTCCTTTGCATGTCAGGCCACACACCCCTAATGTAGCCAATCCGAATGAGTGTCTGCTGTTGGGTGTGGTCTGTTATGCTAATGAGTTCCTGCTGGGCGTGGCCAACTCGGGAGCCAGCCGGAACGCCGTTCCTGTGCATTCCTGTCCAAAAATAACGCTGGTGGGGTCTATAGAATCCACTCTCTGAAGCAGTGATTTCCTCCAGGGGATCAGTTAGAATTCTGGGAGGTCTCCAGGCCCCACCTGGAGGCTGGCAACTCTAGAAAGGAGGCTTTCCCCAATGATGGGAGGGAAGTTTTCTTCTGTAGAATGAGAGCCCCTCCCTCCAGTGGGAAAACGGATCCACAGGGTCAAACTCTCTGAGTGCCACTGACCCGATTTAAATCTTAAATGTTGGTTTTATGTTTTGTATGTAACCTATTTTATGTATTTTATTCATACTGTAAGTTCCATAGGAAGAAAGGTGGGCGATAAATATTTAAAATAAATAAATACATTTCTAGCACCTCGTTTTTGGACCAGGGCCTTGGTAGATCTTAAGGCCCAGGCTGTTGGGATGGAAGCTGTCAGTTCTTTTGGTGCCAGATGAAGGAACCACCCACAAGCTGAAGTTAAAAGGAACCGTGATGAGTAAACCAGCATCATGCGTTTCAGATCAGTGCTCCCCCTAAGCTGTGGAGTCTTGTCAGCAAATATTCTACTTCGTGAGCTACTGGCCTTAAAGTTGTGAGCGAGCGATTTGGCTCCTGCAGAAATTAGTTTGCTCTGGAGCCCTCCTCCCTGAGCTAAGACAAAAATGTGTGAGCTGGAGGCTAAAAAACTGTGTGCTAGCTCACACTAACTCAGCTTAGAGGGAACACATCAATGTTCCCTCTAAGCTGTGGAGTCTTGTGAGCAAGAATTCTTTGTGAGCTACTGGCATTAAAGTTGTGAGCGAACGATTTGGCTGCTGCATAAATTAGTCTGATCTGGAGCCATCCTCCCTGAGCTAAGACAAAAATGTTTGAGCCGGAGGCTAAAAAACTGTGTGCCGGCTCACACTAACTCAGCTTAGAGGGAACACTAGTTCAGATCCTGATTTGATAGGCCCTAATTAGTCCCATCTCAGGTTCCAGCTCCCGCCGACCTAGCTGTTCAAAAGTAAGAAATTGCAAGTAGATAAATAGGTACCGCTTCGGTGGGAAGGTAACAGCATTCTGCCCGCCTCGGCGTCTAGTCATGCCGGCCACATGACCATGGAAATGTCTTCAGACAGCGCTGGCTTTTCGGCTTGGAAACGGAGATGAGCACCTCAACCCTAGAGTCGGATTCGACTGGCTTTCGAACAAGAGAAACCTTTACCTTTAACTAGCCATAGAAACCAGTGTTCACTGTTAGTTTGGTTAAACCACAGCTTCGTGTGACCGTGGCTCAGTGACTCTGCTTGGCATGCAGAAGGCCTCAGGTTCAATCCCCTATGGCATCTCCAGTGAAAAGGGCTCAGGTTGGGGGTGATGTGAAAGACCTCCTCTGCCTGAGACCCTGGAGAGTTTCTGCCAGACAAAGTTGACAAGCCTCATCTTGATGGACTGAGGATGTGATTTGGTATAAGGGCAACTTAATTCTAGCATAGCCAGTTGTGTAGAAGCGCAAGGATCAATATAGTCAACCAGGCTTTTTTTCCTGGGGGACCGTGCCAGAACTCCGTTCCAGAATCTCTTCCACTCAGGGCCGGCTCACTCACTAGGCGAACTAGGCGATCGCCTAGAGTGGGACGGCCCTTAGGGGCACCAAACTGCACCCGGCCCCATACTCTGGGAGTTTCTTGATTATTTGTGTTTTTCATTCTTCCTAAAATGCATTTATTTTTTAAAATTGGTGG
>NW_015170303.1:669027-686293 GCF_001447785.1 Gekko japonicus | reverse complement strand
GGGGGAACATTGCCACATGCAATGTCTCCGACATGATGATGTCACACAGAAGTGACATCATCATGCTGGGGACGTTGTGTGGCAACGCGCTGGTATTTTGGACAAAACTCTATGGTAACCGTAGAGTTTTGCCCAAAATACCAGAGCGTCACCGTACGATGTCCCTGGCATGATGATGTCCTTCCGCATGATGTCATCACATCAGGGACGTCATGCTGGGTTGTGGCTGTTGGGGGCGGGATCCCACATAATTGGGGGATCCCCAACTCCCACCTGGGGGCCGGCAACCCTAATCTCTATAGCCTGAAGGTCAGTTGTAATCCTGGGAGATCCTCAGGCCTCACCTGGAGGTCGAGAATCCTAAGTAATAGTCAAATGGGTCAGTGATCTGCAGTGAGGAGGGGAGCAATATTGTCCATCCTCTCTCTCTGGTCTGTGGAACTGCACTAATGGAAGAGGAACAAGAGAGCAATTCCACTCCGCTTCCTCCTCCTCGTTGGAGCCCTCTGAACTATGTGACTGTTGCTCCACTTGGGTCCTGTTCCTTTCCCAGGGTTGGGTGGGACTGTTGGGGGGAGGCAAAAGGAGAGAAGATCTTCAATCTTTGCAGAAGTGGATTGTCAGAGTCAAGCGAATAGCTGGCCCAAGGTCAGACAGGGAGCTTCAGTTTAGCAGAAAGACAACTAAGAAGGGCTCATCATGGAGGTTTATATTGCTGACCCTGTTTAGCGTCAGATATCTGATGATATCAGGCTGTCCTGGCCCATCCAGATCAGGGTAGGGGAGAAAACGCCTGCCTCCAGATCAATGTTCCCTCTAAGCTGTGGGGTCTTGTGAGCAAAAATTCTACTTTGTGAGCTACTGGTATTAAAGTTGTGAGTGAGCGATTTGGCTCCTGCATAAGTTAGCTTGCTCTGGAGCCCTCCTTCCTGAGCTCATACAAAAATATGTGAGCCGGAGGCTAAAAAACTGTGAGCTAGCTCACACTAACTCAGCTTAGAGGGAACACTGCTCCAGATCTCACAAGATGGTGGCAGAATCTGTGGATTTCCGTCAGACTTCAAAACTGGGGATGGTCCTGGACTTGGTGCCTTTGCAGTCAGGTGGTCTTTTTGTTGCTGCGACTGAGTAGAAATTTACAGGATATTAGTCTGTCTGATAGGAGGAAATAAGAGTGAATGCAGATTGGAATTTTGCTGCTGTTGTTCATAAGAGCAGAAGGTCTTACCTGTTAACCACACGGGAGGTTGACAGAAAAGCCGAGCGTGCCTGCTTGCAGAGGGCGAGCAAAACACATTTTGGAAAGCGATGAGAATCACTCCTGTGAGCGTGTTAGAGGAGACAGAACTTAATTTTGAACATAGCCACGCAGCAGCGCTGAGGCATGAAATGTTGGTGTCCTTAGACACAGTACAACAACAGTGCAGTGTCTAAAGCTGCAGTGCTGAATGCACTTACTTGGAAGAAAATCCCATTGAAATCATTGGGACTTGTTATCTGAGCAAACAGACAGAAGGATCATAGTGTATGACCAAATGCCTCTACTTCAGGTAACAGGTTACTTCATGTAACCAGTGGAAGCCTAAGTAGAATTGCAAGACCGTTAGGGGGATCCAGCCAGTTGTTGTGCTGGTGAAAGAGAAAGGACGGGTCCTCTCTGGCCATCCAAAACTCTATGCTACAGATCCTTGGGCCTACATGCACAAAAGCTTTGTGGGATGAAGACTGTAGTAGGAGGGGGAATTGGGTGAAATTCATTGAAAGAAGCTTGTTTTCCATTGGGTAGCTGTGTTGGTCTGCAGTGGAAGAGCCGGATTCGAGTCCAGTCACACCTGAGAGACCAACAGAGATTTTCGGGGGGTGAACCTTTTTTGAGAAAGAGAGTCAAAGCTCCCTTTCTCAGAAATGAAATGAAAAAAGTTCAAAGAAGAGATTGGATTTATACCCCGCCTTTCATTTGAAGTCTCAGAGTGGCTTCCTTTCTCCTCCCCACAACCAACACCCTGTGAGGTAAGGGATCTCCGAGAGAACGGCTCTTGAGAGAACAGCTCTGAGAGAACTGTGACTGACCCAAGGTCTCCTAGCTGGCTGCATGTGGAGGAGGAGTGGGGAATCTCCAGATTAGAGTCCACCACTCTTAACCACTACACCAAACTGGCTCTCTCAACAAGTGTGCTTGCACACGGAAGCTTACACCTTAAATAAAACTTTGTGGGTCGTAAAGGTGCCACTGGACTCCAACTTTGTTCTGCTGCTTCAGACGGCTGCCCCCCCGAATCTGTCTTCATGGATGCTAGGGCTTATTTTTTGGGTAGGTCTTATTTTCGGGGAAACAGGGTAATCTTGAGAAACATTTTAGGGGAAAAAACCCTTTTGTTTGTGTGTATTCTTCCCTCCAGACCTTGGAAACAATGGACACCGGGAAACCATTCCTCCAGGCTTTCTTCATCGACTTGGAAGGATGCATAAAGACAGAAACAGGGTAATCTTGAGAAACATTTTAGGGGAAAAAACCCTTTTGTTTGTGTGTATTCTTCCCTCCAGACCTTGGAAACGACGGACACCGGGAAACCATTCCTCCAGGCTTTCTTCATCGACTTGGAAGGATGCATCAAGACACTCCGATATTACGCCGGGTGGGCTGACAAAATCCAGGGGAAAACCATACCCGTGGGTAAGCAGAGTCAGAGCTGGTGTGCTTTGCGAGTTCCTTATGAAAAGTACTGGGTTCGCCGCATGGAGGACTCGGACGACGACAGACTGTAGCACACGTTTATTGTACTTAACACAGACATAACTCTAACGGCCCACAGGGCCAACTATATACATATCCACCAGCAACCCCCCACTCCCATTGGAGGGTTTGAATGTCCCGCCAAGGTGGCTTTTGTTTGGGGCTGCGGAATCCAGGATCCGAAGTTTCTTTTGTTCTCAGATCCAAGCTCTGGCCTTTCTGCGGACCCCTGGAGGTGGTCCACGTACATAACACTTAAATCTGCCAAAATGAATTAGTGGGAATGAGCAGAGCCACTACAGATGGAGTTACACCCCAGTAAGTCCGCTGACTTCAGTGGGCTGAGGAAGGGCGTCACTTCACTGAGGGTGGCACTGTACGGCTGCTTTCCTGGGAGGGGCACTTGGAAGCAGTGCGGTGCAGTGGTTAAAGTGTCCGAGTAGGATTTGGAAGACCAGGTTTAAAATCTCCCCTGGTCCGTGAGGCTGTCACTGGTGACCCTGCGTCAGTTCTTCTCTCTGCACCAAAAGTACCTCTCAGGGTTGTTGGAAGGCTGAAAAGCAGAGGTGGAAACCATGTCAGCCATCCTGAGCTTTTGGAGGAAAATGTGTCGGTGGGACATCCTGTTGAATTCACGAGGGTTCTTTCCAATTGGCACTCCCATTAGACTACTGTAATGCTCTCTACATGGGGCTGCCCTTTCCCCAAATTCGGAAGCTGCAGCTGGTGCAGAATGCTGCGGCCAGGCTGTTGTTGGGCCTCCCCATGCGGAAGCACATCCCGCCTGCCCTGAAAGCGCTGCACTGGCTGCCTATAGCGTACTGAATTCGCTTCAAGATGCTGGTTCGTACCTTTAAAGCCCTTTATGGTCAGGGGCCTACATACTTGGAAGGAGCCGAGCCGGAGAACAGCAGCCCCACCATCTGGGTACTGGTAGGCAGCCCCGCCCCTGTACTATGTGGCCATAGATAGGGGGAAAGTAGACTTAGACTTCTATGTAAACCGCCCAGAGACCCTTCGGGGTCAGGGCGGTATATAAGCCGGATAGATAGATAGATAGATGATAGATACCTGAGGGACCGCCTTTCCCCTTATGTCCCCCAGAGAGCACTGTGTTCGGGGTCTCAAAACCGTCTGGCCCTCCCGGGTCCCAAGGATGCTAGGCTGGCCTCGACTAGGACCAGGGCCTTTTCGGTGGCGGCTCCGCACTGGTGGAATGAGCTCCCAGAAGACACCAGGGCCCCGCGGGACCTTTTACAGTTCTGCAGGGCCTGCAAGATGGAGCTCTTCCACCAGACATTCAACTAAGGAGCCGCACCAAACTAATTTAAGGCCCTGTGCCCTGTGCCCATCACTGACAGCCTGTGTGCCACCAATATGAACTGACCTCAAATGCTGAATGTACCTCATTGTAATGGCTGCTACTACCGCTGCACCAGTATTACACAATACTAGCTCTTTATGTTGTGTTTTATATTTATATTTGCTATGTTTTTATTTGTTTTAAAACTTTTATGTAAGCCGCCCTGAGCCCGCTTCGACGGGGAGGGTGGGGTATAAATCAAATAAATGAAATCATAGTTGGAGTTAAGGTGCAAACAACCTTCTGAAAGCTTAGGTAGAACCTGTAGGTGAACCTCTCCTTCCTCTTGCAAGTCTGTCTTAAATTAGAAGCCCCATCTGCTTCTAGCAAAGCTGCTCTCAAGGGGCTGGGTCTGTAACACGGGATCCTAAAGCCCGTGCACTCGAGCACTTATCACTTGATGACGTGGTTCAGTGGGTCAAATGCTGAGTGGGCCAGTGTGCTGTAGTGGGAAAACGGGGTTCAGATCCCCACTCTGCCTCTTGATCAGGGCTCTCACAGTCTAAGAAGGCGATCTGCCGGGGGTAGTGGCTGCAGATTTCACCATTCACATTGGGGATCAGGCTGTAGCAATAGTCCTTGCTGAACAACCCAAGCGCCCGTGCACTCGAGCACTTATCACTTGATGACGTGGTTCAGTGGGTCAAATGCTGAGTGGGCCAGTGTGCTGTAATGGGAAAACGGGGTTCAGATCCCCACTCTGCCTCTTGATCAGGGCTCTCACAGTCTAAGAAGGCGATCTGCCGGGGCTAGTGGCTGCAGATTTTACCATTCACATTGGGGATCAGGCTGTAGCGATAGTCCTTGCTGAACAACCCAAGGCACAGCAAAGAACACACCACTGACTGAAAATAAATGCACAAGCAATATAGCAAGTATATAATAATCCTATAAGCATAACAGCAAGTATAATAAGAATCAATTGGCCAAGGTGCAATAATAAAGCATAATAGAAGCACAGTCTACAGTCTTTCCATGTGTCTGCTCCAAAACAGAAGCAAATATCAGAGTCCAAATTGAAGTGTAAGTCATCAAATTTTCTGAGCCATAAAAAGCCGACGCGTAATCCGGACGGCTGATGCCGCGTTTCGAATAATTCTTATTCAAGCATGGCTGTAATGGAACCCAATCTCAAGAGCTGGCATATACTAAGCCAGAATAGTCAGAATAGTCAGTCAAGGAGGATTAAGAGTCCTTGCTGAACAACCCAAGGCGGCATTTTTCAACACGCTCCACCTTTGTGTGGCTCCCAGCTCCTCCGCCCCCAACCCCCTGCTGGGTCGCCACTGCTTTCCCCACCAGCATCTCAGGCTTGGTACTGCGCCCTCAAACACTCCAGCAGCAGCTTGGCCAAGGTGTGCTCCCAAGCCCCGTCATCCTAGAGGAGGGAGGGGCCGCCCTGGGCACCTGCCGTTCCTGCCCCACGATCACAGTTGACAATCCTGGACTTGTCATCCCAGCGTTGCCTTTCCCATCCCAACCGCCAGGCCCGTCGCCAGGATTTTGTGGCTTGTGGGGCTGAAGTTCTCAGTGCAGAAAGAAAAGCCAGGATTCTGAGGATTATGACTCAGCTACTGTGGAATCAAGCCTTTCAAAATCAAAGCATAGAGGCTTCTGCAAATCTTAGCCCCAGAGTGTGACAACAGCAGGCTGAGAAGGGGTGGGTGGGGAAGGGAGAATAAATTTTCTGGTAGATGGTACATGTGGCACTGGAAATACTTATCTGGGTTTGGCCAGTAAACTCACTCCAATTTGTATAAAAACATACAAAACTTTACAAAAACAAAGAATGTAAACAGTTCAGCAAGGAATACAAACCAAAACAAAAAACCTAGATGGCTATTCTACTCACTACTCTTCCTATCAGGTGCGTAGCTCTAGCATCTCAACTGGTGTTCCCGATGAGCAGAGTCTCTGGAAGCACAGCAGCATGGTGGAAGTTGAAGAGAGCTCCGAGGCAGTCTCTCCTTTCTCTGAGTCGTCTCAAGCAGTCTATTCTACATAGGTGTTCTTAACCATTTAGCCGATAGAAAGCTGTTACCAGGATAGATCTCTAAATTGCAAGCTGTCGACCACTTTAGATGACAGTTCTCAGCTACTGCAAGTTAATCACTTCTGCCAGCCTAAGGAACAATTCTGATAACAAGCCACCAGATAACAAACTTGTATAGTCAAGAAAGCTAACTCTTATGCAGAAAAACTCTCATAAAGGAGACCAGTTTCTTGACAAAGTTAGAAGGTATCCTAGAGGTCACCTACTCCAACCCTTTTGGTCAGTGCAGGATTAGTCAACTACAACCCCCGACCTTTTTTTTGTCCTGGTATTATGAATCCTATTAAATTCATGACTGGTACATAACTGATTTTTCTTCTAAAAATGTTTTGCAGATGAGAATTTTGTCTGTTTCACCAGACACGAGCCTGTGGGTGTTTGTGGGGCAATAACTCCGGTGAGTAGAACGTTTGAGTTGCTGGTCTAGTATGTTGAAGGTGCCCTTCCTGCCATGGTTTTGCTGCCGTTTTGAAGGTCGTCTGCCCTGTTGCCATTTACTCCTCCATTTCCTGATTTAGAAGGGAGGTGATGTAAGGCTAGGCCAGCCATTTGCCTGTCCTTGGCTCCAATCCCCCCTCAAGAAATTGGGGAGGGGGAGGAAAAAATGGCTATAAAATGGTCCCTGTGGTGATACTCTAGGAATTTCCCCATGTCTCTGTGCTCTGACTTCCCTAGTTACTAAGGACAGTTTTGGTATTTTTTTGTTCCTAGTAAATCGTGCTCTGACTTCCCTAGTTACTAAGGACAATTTTGGTATTTTTTTTTGTTCCTAGTAAATCGTCACTAGGAGCTGCGGTGGTTAAGACGCTGAACTGCAGGCTGTGGAAGGTCGGTAGTTCAGCAGTTCGAGACCCGAGTGTGCCGCATGA
Organism: Gekko japonicus; assembly: GCF_001447785.1. Classification (NCBI taxonomy): domain Eukaryota; kingdom Metazoa; phylum Chordata; class Lepidosauria; order Squamata; family Gekkonidae; genus Gekko; species Gekko japonicus. The sequence goes on along the minus strand of NW_015170303.1, from coordinate 679,274 downwards.
TGGAGTGAGCTCCCATTTCTAGTTCCAGCTCCTGCCAACCTAGCAGTTCGAAAGCAAGATATTGCAAGTAGATAAATAGGGACCACTTTGGTGGGAAGGTAACAGCGTTCCGGGCGCCTTGGTGTTTAGTCATGCCGGCCACATGACCACGGAAACGTCTTCGGACAGTGCTGGCTCTTCGGCTTTGAAACTGAGATGAGCACCGCAACCCTAGAGTCGGATTCGACTGGCTTTCGAGCAAGGGAACCTTTACCTAAATCATCACTATTGTCCCTTTGTTGGCTTTTTGGGAGATCTTTCATGACAAATGTTAGAGCCCAGGTTTCAACTCCTTCCACCAGAATGACAGAAGTTCATGTCTGAGCAAAAGCAATCTTTATGCGCATGTATGCATGCGCCAGGGCGCATAGTGCCAGCACACTGCTTCCCTCCCACTACCCTGTAACCGCTAATCACTTCCTGCCTTCAGTTGTTCTTATATTAATGGAGGAGAGGCCCATCATTGGCTACTAGCCAAGTTGAATAAAGAGAACCTCCATACTCAAAGGCAGTAAACCTCCGAAACCCACTGTTACCAGGAGAAGGCCTTGGCCCATATGCCCTGTTGGTTGACTCTTGAGGGCCACTGGCTGTATGAAAGAGTATCCTGAACTGGACGGACCACCAGCCTGACCAGCAGGGCTCTCCTGACATTCTTATGAGCCACAACAATTCTGTTCTAAATAAAACCAGGTCTGATGTAAGAGTCAACATTCCATTTTTATTCTTTAGTTTTAGAAAGATAGGGCCTGTTGATTTATCCATCTGGTTTCTGAAGCCAATGCAGAGTACAAAAAAATAACTGAGGCCCCGGTCACACGAGAGGTTTTGGGCCGAGAGAGGGACGGATCGGGGGCGCAGCAAACAGGCGCGATCCCACAGCAACATCTGGGAAGTGTGCCGCGCCCGTTGTCGATCCGTCCCTTCCACCCAAAACCCTGCATCAAAACTACACCACCTACCTAGGTGGTTCTTTGGAAAACAGTGCATCAAGGCCGGCCGTGGGATCGCCGGCACGTCTTTCCGCCGGTGCATCCCCAGCTTCTGGCTGAACTGCGCATGCTCAGACATGCGCAGTTCGGCAGCCTCCCCCTCCCGACCGTCGCTTCCTCCCCGGCATCTGATCGTGCCAGGGAGCAACGGCGCCGCGGCTCAGGGGATCTGTGGGATCCTGCCGTGGCGTCTCTATTTCGGTGCGGCTTTCAAAAGCCACACTTTGCCCGCTTTTTTCGCTGCCGTGTGGCAGGGACCGAAAAACCGTGTAGAGCAGATGGGGTTGGTATTGTAACAGTAAAGCACTTGAGTGGCCTGGCAACCCTTGGTTTGAGAACGGGTGGGCAAAAACAACACAAGTATGCAACGTATTTGCAAGTGCGGGGTTTAAGGCTACTTCCCCCGGCTTTCTGAACAGAATTCGCTGACCCACTGAGAAGCACAGGGATCACTCCGAAGAGCCTGGGGCAAGGAGCCGGTCAGCCATTCTTTCTGCACTGGGCACCTCCTCTCTAACTGGCAACTGGCGGGAGTGTTGTGGGCAGGAATGGGGAGGCATGACACCAGCTACAGTGCCACATCACTTCCAGAGAAGAAGAAGAAGAAGGAGAAGAAGAAGGAGAAGAAGAAGAAGAGAAGGAGAAGAGAAGAAGAAGAAGAAGAAAAGAAGAAAAGAAGAAGAAGAAGAAAAGAAGAAGAGAAGAAGAAGAAAAGAAGAAGTAGTAGTAGTAGTAGTAGTAGTAGTAGTGACATAGGTAGCTCTAGGAATTGCTGAAAACTCCAGGGCTTTTTTTTATCTAGGGGAAGACACCAAAGTGGAGTTCCGGAACCTCTTTGACAAGATTCTTTGAAAAAATGTTTAAAAGTTCATGATGGGTTTTCAGTATTGAAAACTTCATTTCCCTCTTGAGAGTTCTGGCACCTCTTTTTTTAAAAAAAGCCCTGGCAAACTCTATGGTTATTTTACCAAAAGTGATGCTGGCTCTTCTGTTTTTTAAAAAATTCTCCTGCTGCCACTAGGAGTGGCAGCAGGCAGCAGGAACAGGGAGCAGGGGATTCCCCCCCCCCTTTACCGGGGAATGGGACCCCTACCCCTAACTGTGCTGCGGGGACTTCAGTATGGTTGGAGCTCTCTCTCCTGCTGTGTACTTAATATCACAGTTAATCCCGTGTATCGTGGGGTCCACTCTGATTCGGCTGCGAGGGAAGATCACCGCTAGCAATTAACTCCGCTTAATCGACAGCAGGTATTTTCGTTGGCAAAAGATGATTGTAACTAGGCTGAGAATGTTTACACAGCTGTTGGAATAAAATACCACTCAGGGTATTTCCTTACTGTGCCTGGGTTGCGGCCAACATTGTGTTAGAGTAGACAAAGTCCGACATCTGATGTCCCTAAGAAAATAGCAATCCAACACTTGATTTGGGTGGGGAGCATATTTGAAAGCAAACTTGTTCTTTTGTTTCCCTTTTGTTCTGCATGATAAATGGGACATGCGGGGAGAAACCAATTCACGGAGGCCTGCACTGTCTTGCTGGTCAGAGTGGGCTGCTCCCAGTCCTTCTGGAGACCCTTTAAATAACTTTCAGGACAGGCAGCAGAAACTATAACGATGCAGTAGGAGAGCGAATCTGAAAGAAGGGTAGACATCTTTCTTGGAGACAGGGCGGGAGTGTCCCCAAACCAGCGGAAGATACCAATGCAGATTCAACCTTTAAGTAACTGGACGATCCTATTGTTTTGACCTCCCTCCTGGGACAGATTCAGGAACAGGCTTCCCACAGGAGGAGCTAAGGACCACCGTGAGGGAGGAGCAGGAGGCTTGGGTGATACCCATGGCTATTTTTGGGCAGGAACGCACAGGAACGGAGTTCCGGCTGGCTCCCAAGTTGGCCACGCCCAGCAGGAACTCATTAGCGTAATAGGCCACACCCAACAGCAGAAACTCATTAGGATTGGATACATTAGGGGTGTGTGGCCTAGCATGCAAAGGAGTTCCTGCTATTAAAAAGCCCTGGGTTTTGACAACAAACAAGGTAAACAGAATAACAAGCAAAAGGTGGGTATGGCTGGATAACCACACTTCTGGTAACATGGGGGTGCGGCCTAATGTGCTAATGAGCTGTGCTGTCAGGGGTGTGGCCTAATATGCTAAGGAGTTCCTGCTGGGCTTTTTCTACAAAAAGAGCCCTGGCTGATACCCAGCATGGCCAGACTGGACCTAGACACAGAATCCCTGGATTCCAAGTAGGGGTCCCATTCCCCCGGTGGTGGGGGATCCGTCAGTCAAACTACCTGTTGCTGCTATGAGTGGCAGTAAGAGAAAAGTTTCTAAAAAATCCTAGTGTTGTGTGTGAAGTCATGTCACTTCCGGTGAAAACAGGAAGTGACATAAAGTAGCTCTAGGAATCACTGGAAACTCTTTGGCTTCCAGTGATTCCTAGAATTTCCAGGGACTCCTGGAGCTGCCTTCTCATTTTTTGCTCGAATATTGGCTCGAATTGGTGCTGCAGCCGGCATTGTGGCCCTCCCGTATCCCCCTCCACACCCCTCCTGCTGGTTGCAGCAACCCTAACTCCCAAGGCCTCAGCCAGTGTGTTCATGTTAAAACTGAATACATACATGAAACTGCCTTATGCAGAATCAGACCCCTGGTCCCTCAAAGTTAGTCTTGTCTACTCTGACTAGCAGTAGCTCTCCGGGGTAGAGGTCTTTCACATCACCTACCACCTGGTCCTTGCATCTGGAGATGCAGTTGAAAATGCCTCTAAATAACCCTTTTTGCTTCAAGTCTTACCTGAAAGTCAAAGTCGCTAGTTCATTGTAGTCTTCCTTCTCTGCCTTGGATGTTGGTTTCATAAATGTCGGTTCTGTGACTGGGCTTTTCCCCCCAGGAGACACCTTTGTGGTTGGCTGTCTTGCTGTATAGTTCTGTTTGCTGTCTCAGTAGTTGTGAAGACAAGCATTGCTACAGTGGCACCTAGGGACAGAATAAAGTATTACACCAAAAAAAAAAGACGGCCTCCATCTATTCCACTGAGGGAAGCAAGCAGCACAGTTTTTGGAAGTCTTGAACATCCTAAACGCAGGGCTGTCCCCAGTAAATGAGGGGCAGTTGGAGTGCAAGAGATTGTTGAATGGTAAATGATATCACTACACCACAATGCTCTTCTCTTCTAGTGGAACTTCCCATTGCTCATGTTGATCTGGAAGATGGCACCAGCTCTGTGCTGTGGAAACACGCTGGTGGTTAAACCTGCTGAGCAGACACCCCTCACGTCCCTGTACATTGGGTCTTTAGTCAAGGAGGTAGGTTGAACTCATGCCTTATCCTGAAGTCAGATAACTTGTTTCCCAATATTGTCTGCTCTGGTTGGCAGACGTTCTCCAAGGTCTCAGGTAGAGTCATTCACATCACCCTCCTACCTGAACCTTTTAACTGCAGATGATGGAGATTGAACCTGGGACCTTAAGCAGGTATTCTACTGCTGTGCTAAGCAGTCTTCTTAAATAAAGCTGTCTTCTCTGAACCTGACCATTGGTCTATCCAGCTCAATATTAACTACTCTGACTAGAAGCAGGTCAGAGTGAATCTTTATTCTTTATTCACAATATATTAATCTTTATTCACAATATAGGGTCCATAGGCTGAAGACCAAGTTACTGAGTAAGAAAGATAATTCGTTCTCAAGGTCTTTTGCTTCACCTGCTACCCAGGGTTGCCAGACCCCTGGTCAGGGTGAGGGTTCCCCTGATTTCGGGTGCTACAATCTGCCACTGGCCAGCAGGGGAAGCCCCACCCCCAAACAGCCCCCTCCTGTGTCAATGTCATCGGCGTGATGATGTCACCCAGAGGTGTGTCCTCCTGCCAGGCACATTGTGTGGCGACCCTCTAGCGTTTTGGTCCAAACTCTATGGTAACCATAGAGTTTTGGCCAAAATGCTAGAGCATCGCCGCACAACATGCCCAGTGTGATGATGCCACTCCCAGGTGATGTCATCCTATGGTGTGTGCATTTCTTCTTGTGGGGAGGGGAAGGGGAAGGGATTACAAGCCGCTCTGAGACGCCTTCAGGTAGTGAAGAGCGGGGTATAAATCCAATCTCTTATTATTATTATTATTCCAATGCTAGAATAAAGCATTCGTATGTCTTTTCAGGCAGGTTTCCCTCCAGGTGTTGTGAACATTGTCCCAGGGTATGGCCCAACGGCAGGGGCTGCCATATCCAACCATCCCAATGTTGACAAAATAGCTTTTACTGGATCAACAGAGGTAGGTAAACTGACTTCTTAAGGCGTAACCCTGTGTGTGTCCTTCTTAGCAAATGCTGTAAACACAACATTGATATGAATTGTGCATGTGAGCTGGAGGCTAAAAAACTGTGAGCTAGCTCACACTAACTCAGCTTAGAGGGAACACTGGTGCCGACTTGTGTAAATGAAGAGACTCCATCTTAGTCAAAATTATTGAACAATGTTTTTGGATGTACTGATTTGAAGAGATGACACAGCCAGTCAGTTACTAAGTATAAAGGTAAAGGTTTCCCTTGCTCGAAAGCCAGTCGAATCCGACTCTAGGGTTGCGGTGCTCATCTCCGTTTCAAAGCCGAAGAGCCAGCGCTGTCCGAAGACGTTTCCGTGGTCATGTGGCCGGCGTGACCAAGGCCCACGGAACGCTGTTACCTTCCCACCAAAGGGGTCCCTATTTATCTACTTGCAATTTCTTGCTTTCGAACTGCTAGGTTGGCAGGAGCTGGAACTAGAGACGGGAGCTCACTCCGTCATGCGGGACACTCGGGTCTCGAACTGCTGAACTACTGACCTTCCACAGCCTGCAGTTCAGCGTCTTTAACCACTTGAGCCACCGCAATAAACACATGTACCTGGTCATTACATCAGCAGCCCTGTTCCCAAATTACGTGGATTGCACATTTGTTCACTGTAAGGTGTACTTGATTTCTCTTTATACGCGCATTGGGTAACTCTCATGCTCTGTTCAACTCACGTACAGCTCACTTGTTCGGGGCTCTCTTTGTAGCAGGTACTCATTTGCATATTAAGCAACGCACCCCTAATGTAGCCAATCCTCCAAGAGCTTACAGTAGCTCCTGTAAGAAGAGCTCTGTAAGCTCTTGGAGGATTGGCTACATTAGGGGTGTGTCACCTAATATGCAAAGGAGTTCCTGCTACAAAAAGAGCCCATTCAGACCCCACATTTACCCAGGTACTGTCCTTGATTTAATTGGTCAAGTGAGCACATGTTGACCGTTTCTTTCAAGCAATGTAGACAGGCACAAGCAGAAGAGCAAGAATCGAGTCCACCCAGCATCGTAAAGACCGACTGAATTTCCAGGTTATAAGCTTTCAAGAGGCAAAGCTCAGTTCAGCACCCTGGAAATCTGGTGGGTCTCTGAGGTGCCTCTGGTCTTGGATCTTGCTCTCCTCCTGCAGGCCAGCTCGGCTACCCATCTGTTTGTACAGGCAGGGTCTGTGTGCACTCGCTGCAACATTTGGACAGACCTAGTTTCCATTGCTAGTTGCGTCTTAATCTGTCGCCCCAAAGAGCCAGTTTGGTGTAGTGGTTAAGTGTGCGGACTCTAATCTGGGAGAATCGGGTTTGATTCCCCACTCCTCCACTTGCACCTGCTGATGTGACCTTGGGCAAGCCGTAGTTCTGATAAGAGCTGTCCTTGAACAAGAGCAGTTTCTGTCAGAGCTCTCTCAGCCCCACCCACCTCACAGGGTGTCTGTTGTGGGGAGGGGAAGGGAAAAGAGTTTGTAAGCCCCTCTGAGACTCCAAGTGAAGGGCGGGGTATAAATCCAATCTCTTCTTCTGCTTCTTCTGCTTCTTCTTTCAGTCTTAGTCCTACCTTGTGTGCTTTTGGTGTAGTGGATAGGAGCGCGGACTCTAATCTGGGAGAACTGGGTTTGATTCCCCACTCCTCCTCCTCCTCCTCATGCAGCTGCTGGTGTGACCTTGGGTCAGTCACAAGTTCTCTCGGAGCTGTTCTCTCAAGGGCAGTTCTCAGTCAGAGCTCTCTCAGCCCCACCTACCTTGCAGGGTGTCTGTTGTGGGGAGGGAAAGGGAAAGGTGGTTGTAAGCCGCTCTGAGACTCCTTCGGGTAGTGACGGGCGGGGTATAAATCCAGTCTCCTCCTCCTTCTGCTTCTTCTTCTGGAAATGTAGCTGTCTGCTTTTGGGTCTTTCTCCTGCTGTCCCCAGCTGAATTTTCCTCCTTGACACTTCCTGTCTCTTTCCCCCGATAAATGCTCCTCCCTTTATTCCACCTGCATTCTGTTAGATTGCCGCATGTTCTGTCTTTGCATGGTGACACTCGCATGTGGCTGCAGGCATCCAGGGAGAAACTGGTCTTGGTTGCAGGCCAGTCCGTGTGGTGCAATGCCTGCAATCAGCAACCACAGTCTGCGTCTTTTCCGAACCCTCTTGTCTACCCGGAGCATGCTGGATTTGCACTTGAGGACTTAATATCCTGATTGGCATATGGCCAGTTCATCTGTTGGAGCATTCTCCATGTGCTTGACAAGACCTTTCATAACCCCGATGAACAGCTCTTGGCCATTGAAGAACTCTCTCAAGGCCCAACAGCTTTTTTTAAAGGTGGGGGGACACACACGGAAACCTTTTGTGTGCGAGAGTGCCATCTACAGGTTGTGCTCTGCATATCTGTTCATGTGGTGATGGGAAATGCCATCAAGTCACAGCTGATTTATAGTGACCCTGTAGGGTTTTCAAGGCAAGAGACGTTCAGAGGTTGTTCGCCATTGCCTGTCTCTGCATCACGACCCTGGTATTCCTTGGAGGTCTTCCATCCAAATACTAACCAGCAGGGGTCATTTCGTAAAAAGAGAGGTGCAGGAGCTCATTAGCATAACTCATTAGCATAACTTATTTGCATATACCACACCCCCTAACATCACTGGAAGTGTGTCAGAAGGCAACCCCCGCCGCTCAGGCTCCACTGGACTGTTTTGGATTGCTAGCTGTTGGGGGGGGAGCGTGCAGATCTGTCCTCGCAGAGGAGGGAGAGCTTGTACCTGAATAAAACTTGGTCTTAAAGGTGCCACTGGACTGTTTTGGACCTGGGGGGCAGGGGGGGCTCTGCAACTTACCTGGCTGCTTCTTGCTCTGACTGAGGGCTGCTGGGAGCGAGGCTTGTTGCATGTGCCCGCCCCCTGGGCTCTTTACTGCCGGAGCTCCGCTCCTGTGCGCTCCTTCAGGAAATGACCCCTGCTAACCAGGGCCAGCCCTGCTTAGCTTCTGAGATCTGATGAAATTGGGCTATCCAGATCAGGGATATCTGTTCATAGTTATTGCACAAAATATTTATTTTGTTCTCTTTACTTTATAGACTTCCTTTCTTATTGAGACTCAAGGTGGATTACACAGTGTAAATTCATGCAATCAATCAGACGAGGCATCTAATAAGGCTAGAATTTCAGAAGTCGGAAACAAAGCATAAAGTATTAAATCTGATATGTTAGACAATGCAAAAAAAAGTATTACATAAATAGAAAAAAATGCAGTGGGGAGCAAGATAATCCATACTGCAAACAGAAAGTACATATGGTACACAGTAATGTAGTCCTGCTGTGGCTCAAGTGGTTAAGAGGCTGAACTGCAGGCTGTGGAAGGTCAGTAGTTCAGCAGTTCGAGACCTGAGCTGCCGCATGACGGAGTGAGCTCCCGTCTCTAGTTCCAGCTCTTGCCAACCTAGCAGTTCGAAAGCAAGAAATTGCAAGTAGATAAACAGGGACCACTTCAGTGGGAAGGGAACAGCGTTCCGTGCGCCTTGGTGTTTAGTCATGCCAGCCACATGACCACGGAAACGTCTTCAGACAGCGCTGGCTCTTCGGCTTTGAAACGGAGATGAGCACCGCAACCCTAGAGTCGGACTCGACTGGCTTTCGAGCAAGGGAACCTTTACCTTTACTTTACTAATGTAGTCCACTGTCCCATTCCTTGTATAAAACCACTTCCTTGAACAATTTCATTATTATGACCTTTATAAAAATGCTCTCCCGTGAAGAGATTGTGGGGAAAGAGGTGAATCAGGCCCATAGTGCTGGGGGGAGGATCGTGCGGTTAAGGACCCCCCACACACACACACACCATTTCACTGTTAGAAACAGAGCTGTTATCATGAGAATTGAGAAAGTATTCAGGAAACCCTTATAAATGTAAGATTTACTTTTTGCTGACAACCCAGAATCACACAATAATTGAAAGTGTTGCAAAATTTCCGTATGAAGCTTCAAGAAAGCGTTCCGTATTCCTTGCAAATCGAGTCTTATGGTCTGTATGTTATGCCAATCAGGGCTTTTTTTTGTAGAAAAAGCCCAGCAGGAACTCATTAGCATAATAAGCCATACCCAACAGCAGAAACCCATTAGCATATTAGGCCACACCCCTGATAGTACAGCTCATTGGCATATTAGGCCACACCCCCATGTTACCAGAAGTGTGGTCATCCAGCCACACCCACCTTTTGCTTCTTATTCTGTTTACCTTGTTTGTTGTCAAAACCCAGGGCCAGTTCTAATGAGTTTCTGCTGTTGGGTGTGGCCTGTTATGCTAATGAGCTCCTGCTGGGCGTGGCCAACTCGGGAGCCAGCCGGAACTCCGTTCCTGTGCGTTCCTGCCCAAGAATAGCCCTGATGCCAATAAAGGTCGATTGATTATCATGAGAAGGTGCTACTAGCCACAGCAGGGGAGAAACAATCATTTGTCCTTTTCCTTTCTTCCCCCTTTCACTCAGCTAAAGCTCACTTGGGGGCAGGGATTAATCTTTCCCCTCAGTGTTGCCCAGATTGAAGCTGTGCTTGAAGGCTGCTGCCGCAATCTAAATTAGATCTGGTGAATTCCCTCTGGGGGTCGCCTCTTAAGAAGGGACCCCGGTCCACCAGTCACAGACAGCCATTCTGCCCGGGCACAGAACAGGGAGAGATGACCAAAAGGATAATAAGCACCACAGGCTGCATTTTCTCAGTATCTTGGGGGCTCTAGATACCTAGCTATCTAACAAGGGCGTCTTTCACATTGCCTTAAAAATCCACTTGCATTACCTGATGTTACCATGTTTTGTTTCCCATACACATCCCAGCACTCTCTCATATCTTCCCCCCCCCCATTCCTAATAAAACTAGTTTTCCCCGCACTTCCCCCCCCCCCCCCCGCGCGGACGGACGTCTCTTCT
>NW_015170303.1:624948-668998 GCF_001447785.1 Gekko japonicus | reverse complement strand
CTCCCGCCCAACCCCCCCCCCCCCCCAGCCCACCAAAATCCGTGGTTTTTTTAAATCTCCCCTTTGCAGGTCGGGAAGTTGATCAAAGAAGCCGCTTCAAAAAGTAACCTCAAGAGGGTGACTCTGGAGCTTGGTGGGAAGAATCCTTGTATCGTCTGTGCAGATGCTGACTGTGAGTCTGCGGCGGGGCTTGTACCGGAAGTGTTAAACTGTTTCCTGCAATAGCACCGAGTTTGCCAACCTCCCGGCCTCCTAGACGCACCCACCGGGGTGTGAGTTTCACGACTGAGCCGGTAGCAGCTCTGCGGTGTGGTCTGAGGATATGAAAACGGGGTGGGGGTTGGAAATGTAAATCTAATGTGGGGACCTTCTACCACATGTGGTGGAAGTGTAAAAAAGCTCAAAAATATTGGGGTATGATGAACAAAACAATACATGAAGTTCTAGAACTGAACCTAGATTTGAGTCCAGAAGTATTCCTGTTAAATATTGTTCCAGATGGATATAATCACAAAGATGTATATCTTATAGTTTATATACTAACAGCAGCCAGAATGTTGATGGCAAAGTACTGGAAATCCGAGGAAATACCCTCTAAAATAGATCTAAGTTTAAAACTGTTAGAACTAGCACAAATGGACGATCTGAGTATAAAACTACAGGGGAAAAATAACATGGTACATGGCTATAGATGGAATAGGGTGTACGCATGGATAAATAAGCTGGTGATATGAAGAACTCTGAAAATTTATGTAAGCTGTCAAGTTATCTTGTATAATGCTAATAAAAAATAAAACAAAAAGTTAAAAAACAACCACAACGGGGTGGGGGGTTATATGTTAGCAAACAGAAAAGAGCCGGTGTGTGTCTGTGAGGCACATGTGATCCAAAATCCTTTCCATGTTCCATAAAAACATGAGGACTTTGTAATGAAGAGAAGAGAGATTGGATTTATACCCCACCCTTCACTACCCGAAGGAGTCCTAGAGCGGCTTACAATCTCCTTTCCCTTCCCTTCTCTGCAGCATGCGGAGGAGTGGGGAATCAAATCCGGTTCTCCAGATTAGAACCCGCCACTCTTAACCACTACACCAAACTGGCTCTCTGATGTGTATATAAACTCTAAGACTATGGCAAGGTGGCTCTTGGTCTCTGAGGTCTGACTTTTCCACTGGCTAGCCTGCACTTCTATGTCCCAGCCCAGTTTTATGTAGCACATTTTATGTAGCACACTATATTAAGAGGTGCCAGCGCTCAGCGGTTAGAGGTCCTAGGTTCAACCCCTGGCATCTCCAGTTAAAAGGACCAGGTAGCAGGTGATGTGAAAGGCCTCCACCAGGAGATCCATTGCCAATTGGAGTAGTCAGTACTGACAATTCTTGACTACTCTGGGCCTAGTGTTGCCATAGCAACAAGACAAGGCCCCTGCCATTGAAAACCCTGTTTTCTTTTCTCGGCCCCTCCTAGTGGACTTAGCAGTCGACTGTGCCCACCAAGGGGTCTTCTTCAATCAAGGCCAGTGTTGCACAGCCGCTTCACGGGTCTTTGTGGAAGAGCCAGTCTACCCGGAATTCGTCAAGCGCAGCGTGGAATATGCCAAGAAACGGCTCGTGGGGGACCCATTTGATGCCAAAACCGACCAAGGGCCACAGGTAAAAGCACCCACGTGAGCAAGCATGTTGGTTCCAGATGTTATTTGTTGTAGGACGAATTTGAGTAAAGCGATACAAGGACAGGGGTTTCATACAGCGAATTTCCTTCTGTTAATAAGCTGTCTTTGAAGTGCCATGGTCACTTTCCCCCCCGCTACTTTCCCCCCGCCCTTTTTCGCCGCACAATCTTCCTCAGAGATTTTTTAAACATTCTAAGTTTAGCACTATCGTGCTAACCCAAAATAGCACTTTGGTGCTAAAGCGGCACCATGAACTTAGAATGTTTTTTTTTAAGTCCACAGAAGACCGAATGGCAAAAAAGGGTGTGGGGGAAAAGTGGCATTGTAGGAAATGCTATGGATATTTTAAACAGCACACCACAGCAATTCAGAAGCACGATAAAGGGGTAGAAAATGGAAGAAAGCAGTTTCCCTTAAAAGCGGCTCAACCATGCTTTGCTAACTCGATGCAAGCGGGATTGTACGAACAGGTAAATAAATTCCGCTAGCAGCCAGTTACTAAAACGGGTCTGTCTGTCTGAAGTAACAGAAAAAATCCATTAGCAACCAGTTACTAAAATGGAATACAACGGCAGTTTGAAAATAGCCTTTGTTTCTGCAACATACAGCTCTTTCCAGTTAACACCTGAATTGTAAAGCTGCACCTGTGTAACATCATCGGTCATTATATTCATATGTAGGTTTTTGCATGAAGTTTCATCTTGCCATCCTAGGCAGAGATACACCTCTCTAAATTGGTTGACCTCAGTGGACTTGGAAAGGCATAACCCTGATTACGATGGCACTGTTAATCACCTAGTGGTTTTCTCATTGTTTGCTAGAGGGCGATCTGCCATTACATTCTAGCAGTGCTTCCAACGCTGAGGGGCACATTGGCTCAAGTTCAGACAACGCACAAAACTCTGGTTGAACTATACGAACTATGGTGAGCTTGGTTGTCTGAATGCTAAAAGTAAAGGTTCCCTTTCTCGAAAGCCAGTCAAGCCCGACTCTAGGGCTGCGGTGCTCATCTCCGTTTCCAAGCCGAAGAGCCAGCGCTGTCCGAAGACGTTTCCGTGGTCATGTGGCCGGCATGACTAAACACCAAGGCGCACGGAACGCTGTTACCCTCCCACCGAAGTGGTACCTATTTATCTACTTGCAATTTCTTGCTTTCAAACTGCTAGGTTGGCAGTCTGAATGCTAGACACTCCATTAAACTGTGGTTCATTAGGGACCATCTAACCAGGCTCTGAAGTTGGTGTATTAATCTTTATGGGTTTTGTGCCATGTCTGAATGCAGGCATCCTGGTTTAATCCTGGCTTCAGCAACACTTACCCTGGCAACAGAGAGAAGGAAATGAGGAACCGGTATATGTTGAGGGTAAACAAGGATCTGAGCGATTGCCTGCAAGTTGAATCCAGCTTTCACAAACTAACTATATTTAAAATAAAGTCTAAAAGGTAAAGGTAAAGGTTCCCTTGCTCGAAAGCCAGTCGAATCCGACTCTAGGGCTGCAGTGCTCATCTCCGTTTCAAAGCCGAAGAGCCAGCGCTGTCCGAAGACGTTTCCGTGGTCATGTGGCCGGCATGACTAAACACCAAGGCGCACGGAACGCTGTTACCTTCCCACCGAAGTGGTACTTATTTATCTACTTGCAATTTCTTGCTTTCGAACTGCTAGGTTGGCAGGAGCTGGAACTAGAGATGGGAGCTCCCTCCATCATGCGGCACCCGGGTCTCGAACTGCTGAACTACTGACCTTCCACAGCCTGCAGTTCAGCGTCTTAACCACTTGAGCCACCGCAGCTCCATAAAATAAAGTCTAGAGCTGCATTATGTCTGAACCGGACCTTCATAGCTAGATTAAGACATTTTCCTTTAAACATTACAGTTAGTTTGTGAAACTAGGACATTTCACAGATGGTCACTGAACACAAGCTTGCCTTGACAAATGTTGGTTTCATTGCCTTTTTTACTCCTCCCCCCCCCCCGGAACCCTGGCTCGTGTCCCTAGCCTGCCATCTGGTAATAGCAGCCCTGGTAGGCAGGATATTGGGGAGGGGGCTTACTGAAGTGATGTCATGCAGTGCTACAGCATCACTTCCAGTGGCATAACTGGAAGTGACCACACTGCCGTGGAGCGGGGGTTTCAAGGGTGTCCCAGAGTGCCTCATGATGTGGTGACGTCACCTCCAGTGAGACAGGCAGAAGTGACGTGGGATGCCATTTTGCCCCCGCCCTTTTTCCTTCAGCGCCCCCCTGAGCAGCTGTGGGGGCCCAAGGCAAGGTGGGTCACCTGTCTCCAAGTGGGGCATGGCAGGGGTCATTTCGTAGAAAAAGAGGTGCAGGAGCTCATTAGCATAACTCATTAGCATAACTTATTTGCATATGCCACACACCCCTGACATCACCGGAAGTGTGTCAGAAGGCAACACCCACCGCTCAGGCGCCACTGGACTGTTTTGGATTGCTAGCTATTGGGGGGGGGGAGAATGTGCAGATCTGCCCTCACAGAGGAGGGAGAGCTTGTACCTGAATAAAACTTGGTCTTAAAGGTGCCACTGGACTGTTTTGGACTGGGGGGCCGGGAGGAGGCTCTGCAACTTACCTGGCTGCTTCTTGCTCTGACTGAGGGCTGCTGGGAGCAGGGGGTGGGGCTTGTTGCATGTGCCCGCCCCCTGGGCTCTTTATTGCCGGAGCTCCCCTCCTGCAGGAAATGACCCCTGGGGCATGGAGATCTCCCAGAGGTACAGCTGATCTCCAGCGTACAGAGATCCATTCCTCTGAAGAAAACGGCTGCTTCGGAGGGTGGACTCTGTGGCATCGTACCCTTCTCTTTCCACACTTTGTCCCCAAACCTACAGGAATTTCCCAGTCTGAAACTGGAATCTCTACAAGCGAGCCAGGATTCTACCAATGCATCTGCCTGTGTCCTGCGAACCATTAAGACCAAATGTGGCTTTAAAATTCAGCTTCAAATTATGGTTTAAGAACCTGGTTTGATGGACACTCATGATGGGGTGGACCATACTCATATGACCACACGAACTATAGTTTAATGAAAGCACGGCTTGCCATTTCGGTTTAATTGAGCCAGTGTGCAACGGGGACAGAGGTGTGCTTCAAAACACTTTGGTTGTAGAGGTATGCTCATTGGAGATGAACGATTGGCTTCTGCTCCCTAGCGCATAGAATGAGGCTGAAATGAGACTTCTGCAAGCAGGAGAGATCTGGTACCAACAATAGCTGCACTCTCTCTCCCCCCCCTCCCCCTTTGTATTGTAACAGATTGACCAAAAACAGTTCAATAAAATCTTGGAGCTCATTGAAAGTGGGAAGATGGAAGGAGCCAAGCTGGAATGTGGCGGCTTGGCCATGGGAGATCGAGGCCTGTTCATAAAGCCCACCGTTTTCTCGGAGGTCACGGACAACATGCGCATTGCCAAAGAGGAGGTATGGCCCAACAGAAATCTTCAGCACTGGGTTAATAGATATGTTGCTTGAAACAGTATAAAGCCACATCAGAAATCAGTTTCACTGGATTACAGCAGTCTGAATAGCCCAGCTTAGCCGGAGCTTGTCAGAGCTTGGAAGCTAAGCAGGGTTGGCTGTAGTCAATACTTGGATGGGAGACCACCAGGGCTTTTTTTGTAGAAAAAGCCCATCAGGAACTCATTAGCATAATAGGCCACACCCAACAGCAGAAACACATTAGCATATTAGGCCACACCCCTGATAGCACAGCTCATTAGCATATTAGGCCAAACCCCCATGTTACCAGAAGTGTGCTCATCCAGCCACACACACCTTTTGCTTCTTATTCTGTTTACTTTGTTTGTTGTCAAAACCCAGGGCCTTTTTTGGTAGCAAGAACTCCTTTGCATGTTAGGCCACACACCCCTAAAGTAGCCAATCCTAATGAGTTTCTGCTGTTGGGTGTGGCCTATTATGCTAATGAGCTCCTGCTGGGCGTGGCCAACTCAGGAGCCAGCTGGAACTCCGTTCCTGTGCGTTCCTGCCCAAAAATAGCCCTGGAGACCACCAAGGAAGACAGGAGTCGCTACATGGAGGAAGGCGATGGCAAACCACCTGTGCTCATCTCTTGCCTGGAACACCCCTGAGATGGGCTCTCCATGAGTCAGTTGCGACTTCATTAGATCAGCTTGTTTTGTTGAAAATGTAAGAGCCTGGTTGGATGAGGCCGACTGTTCTGCACTCTGTTGGCGACAGTGTCCAGACAAAAATGTTTCCCGGAAGCCTACAAGTACGCCAATGTTCTCCCTCAACAGATGGTGTTCAGAGGTGCATTCATTTGGATCTCTTGATGGGTAAGGGCTGTGGCTTAGTGGTAGAGCATCTGCTTTGCATGCAGAAGGCCCCAGATTCAACCCCCAGCATCTTCAGTTAAGAAGATCAGGTCGTAGGTGACTTGAAAGACTTTCTCTTGAGACCTCGGAAAGCCCTTGCCAGTCTGAGTAGCCAAGACCGATGCTGACAGAACAGTTCCACGTGTTCATGTATCCTCCAAGAATCTGTCTAAGCCCCCTTTAAAGCCATTGGTCATTACCCTGATTTGTGGCAAGTTTGTTATTGAAGTAATGGCTTCGGCACCAGATACTGGGAACTGTGGTTTTAGAAGCTGGCTGCATGCAAATATGCAACATACACCCACCCAAAGAGGCACAGCATTGGTAGCCTTGCGCTACCAAATAACCAATCACAGTTGGCCACATTTACCCACAGGGGTCATTTCGTAGAAAAAGAGGTGCAGGAGCTCATTTGCATATGCCACACCCCCTGACATCACCGGAAGTGTGTCAGAAGGCAACACCCACCGCTCAGGCTCCACTGGACTGTTTTGGATTGCTAACTATTGGGAGGGGGGAACGTGCAGATCTGTCCCTGCAGGCTCCGCTCCTGTGCGCTCCTGCAGGAAATGACCCCTGTTTACCCATATTGTGCCGGGGGGGGGGAGCAGGGGGCAGGAACAGCCCGACCCATTAGGCAAAGACAGATGGATTTCTCAAACCAAGGGACATGTTTTACTCCAGCATTTCTCTCTATGCTCGTTTCTAATCCTTTGCACCCAGACCCTACTCTGAACCTCAAAGCCATCTCTCACTGGTGGGAGACAGAGAAGGAGCAGGAGTCCAGGAGCACCTTGCAGACGAACAAAATAGGTGGCCGGGTAGGAGCTTTTGTGAGTCACGGCCAGTGTTCCCTCTAAGCTGAGTTAATGTGAGCTAGCTCACAGTTTTTTAGCCTCTGGCTCACACATTTTTGTCTCAGCTCAGGAAGGAGGGCTCTGGAGCAAACGGATCTATGCAGTAGCCAAAGTGCTCACTCACTGGTGGCTTCCTGCAGCACCGCCAATATAAGCAGTCCTCCCATCCACAGCCCCGCTCTATGGATTCCCGACGTTGGTGGTGGGAAGTGCTCTCAGGTCACAGCCGACTCACAGCGACCCTGTAGGGTGTCCAGGGCAGGAGACGGACCGGAAGCCTGCCTCCACGTCACAACCCTGCCCCTCCGTGGTGCGTCTCCCACCCAAGTGGAAACCGCGGCTGACCCCGCTTAGCTTCTGAGATCTGAGGAGACTGCCTCCCCGCCCAGGAGAAACTGTGACGTTTCAGTGCTAGGCCAGCCTCAGGGGGAAAAGTGGCCTGAATGCTTTGCCTAATGGCCGCTAGGAGACTCTTTCCCCGCAAGACAGGGAGCATCCATCAAAATGGTAAAGATGGGAGAGCAAACCACCCTTTACACCTCAACCATCTGTATCAACAAAACAGAGATACTGCCAGGTTGGAGTCAAGGATTGTGCGGGAGAGGGAGGGAGAGGGAGAGAGATCTTAATTTTAGAGAGTTCTAGGTTTGGGTAGACATGTCCACTTATACCTGTTATGTATATCTTTTTATTTGGTGTAGTGGTTAAGTGCGCGGACTCTAATCTGGGAGAACCCTCCCAGTTTAGAGTCCGCACACTTAACTACTACACCAAACTGGCTCTCAGCAGTGACTCAGGAAAGCTCCCCCACCCCCCAGCCACATATTTTGTTAGCCTGCAAGGTGCTCCTGGACTCAGGGATGGATTAAGGGTCCCGGGTGCCGATTAAGGCTCCCGGGTGCCCTGAGCACTGACCAATCTTGGTGCCCCCCCTTCTTTCCACACTGACCCCCCCCAGTCCATTTTAGCGGTTGACCTGTCTGACCAGATATACAATGCAGGTTGCAGCAGTACAAAAACTTATTCATAGGATAACACAATAGACTGTACAAACTAAGCTCTTCACCCTTTCCCCAACTTTGTGGTGCCCCCTTTGGCCCTGGTGCCCTAAGCACCTGCCGAGTCTGCTTCATGGTTCATCGGCTCCTGCCTGGACTCTTGCTCTTTTCTACTGCTACAGATAGACTAACGCGGCTGCCCATCTTGGAGGCAGACAAGCTTTAAACACGTAGGCCTGGATACTGGCACCTCCTCCGAAGGAGCGACACATCGCTTTTTGTTGGCTGCTTTTGAGCCTGGATGCAGGAGGTGGCTTCCAGTGCTCCCCCTAAGCTGTGGTGTCTTGTGAGCGAAAATTCTACTTCGTGAGCTACTGGCATTAAAGTTGTGAGCGAGTGATTTGGCTACTGCATCAATTGGTTTGCTCTGGAGCCCTCCTTCCTGAGTGGAGACAGAAATGTGTGAGCCGGAGGCTAAAAAACTGCGAGCTAGCTCACACTAACTCAGCTTAGAGGGAACACTGGTGGCTTCCTGCAGCACCGCCAATATAAGCAGTCCTCCCATCCACAGCCCCGCTCTATGGATTCCCAGCGTTGGTGGTGGGAAGTGCTGTCAGGTCACAGCCGACTCACGGCGACCCTGTAGGGTGTCCAGGGCAGGAGACGGACCGGAAGCCTGCCTTTGCCTGCCTCCACGTCACAACCCGGTCCCTCCGTGGTGCGTCTCCCACCCAAGTGGAAACCGTGGCTGACCCCGCTTAGCTTTTGAGATCTGAGGAGGCTGCCTCCCCGCCCAGGAGAAACTGTGATGTTTCAGTGCTAGGCCAGCCTCAGAGGAAAAACTGGTCTTTCCCCGCAAGTCAGGGAGCGTCCATCAAAATGGGAAAGATGGGAGAGCAAACCACCCTTTACACCTCAACCATCTGTCTCAACAAAACAGAGATACTGCCAGGTTGGAGTCAAGGATTGTGCAAGAGAGGGAGGGAGATCTTAATTTTGGAGAGTTTTAGGTTTGGGTAGACGTGTCCACTTATGCCTATTATGTATATCTTTTTATTTGGTGTCATGGTTAAGTGCGCGGACTCTAATCTGGGAGAACCGGGTTTGATTCCCCACTCCTCCACTCGCACCTGGCTGGATGACCTTGGGCAAGCCATAACTCTGGCACAGCTGTTCTTGAAAAAGAGCAGTTTCTGTCAAGAGTTCTCTCAGCCCCACCTACCTCGCAGGGAGTCTGTTGTAGGGAGGGGAAGGGAAAGGAGTTTGTAAGCTGCTCTGAGACTCCTTTGGGGCGGGGTATAAATCCAATTTCCTCTTCTTCTTATTATTATTAGATTGAATAAATATTTTAACGTGGGTTTGAGGATCTAGCAGGGTCAGCCCTGGTTAGTCCTCGGGTGGGAGGACACCAAGGAAGTCCAGGCGGCAGCAACAGACCACCTCTGCTCATCTCTGTTCGACCTGTGGGGGCCGCCATAAATCAGCTGTGACTTGATGGCGTTTCCCATCACTGCTATAGATAAACCAAAGGCCTAGGAGTCTGTATTATAACCAGAAGGGGTTTGCTTGTGTCTTCAAACACAAAATGGCTTGGCCTATTCCATTTAGACATGTGCACTCCCATGCCATCCCATGCGCTTTGAGACCCATAGCTCATTCAAAGAGGACTGAGGGTCAGTGACACAGCGTTAAAAGGGTGCGGCTGCAGGCATGAATGCCTAGGTGAAAACCTACTTAGCTTCTAGCTTGTGGCCACCCCAGCAAGGGGCTCTCACGGCAAGTGAGAAGCAGAGGTGGTTGACCATTCCCTTCCTCGGCAGAGCCTTCCTTGGTGGTCCCCCCCATCTAAGTACTGAACCTACTTAGCTTCTAGCTTGTGGCCACCCCAGCAAGGGGCTCTCACGGCAAGTGAGAAGCAGAGGTGGTTGACCATTCCCTTCCTCGGCAGAGCCTTCCTTGGTGGTCCCCCCCATCTAAGTACTGAACCTACTTAGCTTCTAGCTTGTGGCCACCCCAGCAAGGGGCTCTCACGGCAAGTGAGAAGCAGAGGTGGTTGACCATTCCCTTCCTCGGCAGAGCCTTCCTTGGTGGTCCCCCCCATCTAAGTACTGAACCTACTTAGCTTCTAGCTTGTGGGCAACCCCGCAAGGGGCTCTCACGGCAAGTGAGCAGCAGAGGTGGTTGGCCATTCCCTTCCTCTGCAGAGTCTTCCTTGGTGGTCCCCCCCATCTAAGTACTGAACCTGCTTAGCTTCTAGCTTGTGGCAACCCCAGAAGGGGCTCTCACGGCAAGTGAGCATCAGAGGTGGTTGGCCATTCCCTTCCTCGGCAGAGCCTTCCTTGGTGGTCCCCCCCATCTAAGTACTGAACCTACTTAGCTTCTAGCTTGTGGCCACCCCAGCGAGGGGCTCTCACAGCAAGTGAGAAGCAGAGGTGGTTGACCATTCCCTTCCTCGGCAGAGCCTTCCTTGGTGGTCCCCCCCATCTAAGTACTGAACCTGCTTAGTTTCTAGCTTGTGGCCACCCCAGCAAGGGGCTCTCACGGCAAGTGAGAAGCAGAGGTGATTTGCCATTGTCTTCCTCTGCAGAGCCTTCCTTGGTGGTCTCCCATCCAAGAACCAGTTGGTGTTTTGAAATCTTAGCTTCCGAGATCTGACAGGATCAGGGTGTGCCATGCCCCCTTCTCACCCCCTCTATCGGCGTGGCCCTGTTTTATGCTGCGAGGGTTAAGGACAAGCTTGTCTGAGGCTGTTTCTGTTCTGGTACATTACTTGCGATTAAAGAACTTGTTTAGAAAAACCGGATTGCTCGCATAGTGACAGCCATGTGGAGAGAATGCAGAACTTGGCCAATTTTGTTTTGACAACAGCAAGCCCTCTGCAAAAAAGGGTTTTTTTTTAATGCTCATGGTATTTGCAAACTCTAAATAATTGTGCTTGGAGTACTCCGTATTTGTGTCTCATTCATTGCTCCCCTTTGTATTTTGAATACAGCTAAATAAAATCTGGCTGCTAAGTGACACATTTTAACAAATGCCTTTTCCTTAACCAAAGCAGTGGTAACTTTTACTTAGCTCATGCGTCTACTAGACACATTGGCAACTAGAGCAAGGTAACAGACAAGTTGAAATAATCAATGTAAAAGGCAGGTAGTTAATCAATTGTCCCCTTTGTGATACTGACAGATTTTTGGACCGGTGCAACCCATAATGAAGTTTAAAAACCTTGAAGAAGTCATTCAGAGAGCCAACAACACGGAATATGGACTCACCGCCGCCGTGTTTACAAAGAACTTGGACAGAGCCCTGACGTTAGCTTCGGCGCTACAATCCGGGACAGTCTGGTAACATTTCTTTTCTCTGCAAAAGACTGACCAATGCAGGTGGTCTTACCTTCGATCCAAACTTGCCACTGTAGAGGTATAAAGTAGCAAAAGAGTGCATTTGCCCTGCTACGTCTGTGGACCAGGCAGGGGTCATTTTGTAGAAAAAGAGGTGGCAATAGAAGGGTGATAAAATCGGCCAGGGATGGATTGGCTGCCTGATCTACTCAGGGGTCATTTCGTAGAAAAAGAGGTGCAGGAGCTCATTAGCATAACTCATTAGCATAACTTATTTGCATATGCCACACCCCCTGACATCACCGGAAGTGTGTCAGAAGGCAACACCCACCGCTCAGGCTCCACTGGACTGTTTTGGATTGCTAGCTATTGAGGGGGGGGGGACGTGCAGATCTCTCCTCGCAGAGGAGGGAGAGCTTGTACCTGAATAAAACTTGGTCTGAAAGGTGCCACTGGACTGTTTTGGACCGGGGGGCCGGAGGGGGCTCTGCAACTTACCTGGCTGCTTCTTGCTCTGACTGAGGGCTGCTGGGAGCAGGGGGTGGGGCTTCTTGCATGTGCCCGCCCCCCTGGGCTCTTTACTGCCGGAGCTCCGCTTCTGTAGGAAATGACCCCTGGATATACTGGGAAAATTCCAGGTGGGCTGCTTTCCACCGGCAGCCAAGCGTAGTCCTGATTGTCCGGCAATGACTGCTCTGCTCCGGCCCTGTGAGCGGTGATGGTGATGGCCGTAGGCTTCCTCGTTGTTGCCAGCCGGACCCAAGCCACAGAGAGCAAGCCTGCGTCTGTTGCCCCACTGACTGGGCCCGAGATGACTGCTTGACTCTCCCTGATCCAGGGCTGCTTGAACAGCCTGCCTTTATAGCAGGGCTCCCCAGCCCTTTTCAGCCTGTGGGCCCCTTTAGAATTCTGACGCAGCGTGGAGGGCCCAGCCACAGAATGACTGCCACGGCTTACCTTTAGTCGCACAGTGGAGGTCCTCGTGCTATGCGTGGCGGCTTCTGCCAAAGCCACATTTTTAGAAAGTCTGCACAGCCAATCAGATCTCCAGTGGCTGCCCTGACGCCTGCCTTACAGGGTTGCTGTTCCTTTCTGAGAGAACGTGTGAAGTGCTTTTGCAGGCTCCTGCCCACTGGTGGCCAGCTGGCCAGTGGGAGAAAATTCCCCCCCAAACAGCGACATGCTAACGTCACCCAGAAGTGATGTAGGCGTGTTGGTAACATTGGGGAGGATGCTCTGGTTTTGGGGCAAAACTCTGTGGTTTGAGGGCTATTTTACCATAGAGTTTTGCCCCAAAACCAGAGCGTCACCCCCAACGTCACCAGCATGCCTACGTCACTTCCGGGTGACGTATGCAAATCGCGCAACGTCCCCGCCCACTCCTGGAACACACACAACCCAATCCCCCCCCTCCATGCACAATGATCAGACCTGGCAACTCTACCTGTGAGGTGTGCTCTACATCACGAAACCTCCTGCTGGAATCCCTGCCGTTAATCTTGAAGATGGTCACAGGACTCCTGTGTTATTGTACTGCCACAGACTGGCATCGCTTTCCATCGGGCTGTTCTCTCTTGACCTGAATGTCGTCCGTCCCCCCCCCCCTTTGTTTCTCTCACAGGGTGAACTGCTACACTGCCCTTTACGCACAAGCTCCCTTCGGTGGCTTCAAAATGTCAGGAAATGGCAGAGAACTGTAAGTTGGGCTTCCATTTAGTGATCTAAAAAGAGGGGCGGGGACCAGTGTTCCCGCTAAGCTGAGTAATGTGAGCCAGCTCACAGTTTTTTAGCCTCCGGCTCACACATTTTTGTCTTAGCTCAGAAAGGGCGGCTCCAGAGCAAAGTATTTCAGGCAGCAGCCAAATCGCTCGCTCGCAACTTTGATGCCAGTAGCTCATAAAGTAGAATTTCTGCTCACAAGACTCCACAGCTTAGAGGGAGCATTGCCGGGGACCCCAAATTGCACTTGAATCCAACTCAGTTCATCTTAAAACAGCACGACCGCTTCGAATGTTGTGTTTGCAAAACATTTCCTGGGTTCCTTCAGTGGACCAGGGAATATCCGAAATAAGTGGGCATGCTGTCCCTGTACCCTGCTTTTTGCATGTGCTCCTCCGCCTCTGAACCGTGAGGCCTTCAGGGATCCTCTGCCTTGAGAATTCCGTCTCTGAGGACGGGGCCTGCAGCTCCGCGGTCGTGCCCAGCCTGCAGAGCGCCTGGGTGAGGAAAGTGTGCCTGTTGTGAGGCCTTCTGGGGCCTTGGCAGAACAGGGCGACGTGGACGGCCTTGCGGTAGGTGCTTCAGAAGCCTTGCCTAGAATCAGGGGTCGTTTCGTAGAAAAAGAGCAAGGGGAACTCATTAGCATATGCCACACCCCCTGACATCACCGGAAGTGTGTCATGAGGCCACACCCCCTGACATCACCGGAAGTGTGTCATAAGGCCACACACCTCGCCCCCAATGGTCTCAGCCGCCACCGCCGGCGTTGCAGATCCACTGCCGAGCCCCATGAGGGGCCCTGCGGTGGACCTGCAAGGCCGGCGGGTGTGCAAGGAAGCCCCGCAAAGGCCCTCCCTGGCCCCAGGCAGGCAGGGGTGGGGAGAGGCAGGGAGGAAGCAACTTACCCTCCCTAGCTAGGGTTGCCAGCCTTTAGTCTGGGGGCGGGCTGGAGATCTCCTGGAATCACAACTGGTCCACCAGACAGATCAGTTACCCTGGAGAAAATGGCTGTTTTGGAGGGCGGGCTTTATAGCACGATACCCCAAACCCTGCCTTCCCCAGGCTCCACCCCCAAATCTCTAAGAATCTCCTCACCCGGAGTTGGCAGCCATATGGTACAGGAGCTGCCATTTCTGGCTTGTTGAAGGGGTATAAAATGGTAGAAGGAAAGAGGCCTCCACGTCACTTCCGGAGAGGACTCTCTGGACAAAAAGTCCTTACAAGCTACGAAAGAGACGATAAACAGAGAAATAGAGGCTGAAGGACTCTGAATGGTGCCTCGGGAAAAAAGATGAAAATAGAAGATTTGGGGATGTTGTCTTTTGACAATGAATTGTAAAAGTTAGGGGGGGGAAAGAAAATGTATTAATGATTGACTCAGTTTGTTTTATGTTTAAACGAAGGAAAGTTTTATTGTGAGTAAGCTAAGGAAGATCTCCTCTCTTGGGTTTTTAGGTAGTGTGGGTATCTTTTCTTTATCCTGTATATGTAGTACCCCTTCCTGTTTTTTTCTGTAGTAGTTTTTTGTAGTTTGAAAAAATAATAAAAAATCCCCACCGGGGGCTTGAAAAAAGAAAAAAGAAAGAGGCCTTACAACAAATGCAGTATTATACAAATAATGTTTCACTGGAACACCCCGAGAGAGTGTGGATCGCCACAGAGGTCCACAGATACTTCTAGGGGGTCTAGGTTTTCAAGGATTCCACATGTATTTCAGCATCACGTTTTGTGAAAGACCAGTCCTCCAGGACAGCCCTGTTTCAGTGGGTAGAGAGGCTCCAAGGAGCTTCACTCTCCTTCTCTCTCTTGCCCTGTAGGAACACTGACATCCACAACTTAAGATCCTTCCCATTTTTCTCTTGCAGTGGTGAATACGCTCTGGCAGAATACACAGAAGTGAAAACAGTGACTATAAAACTGCAGAAGACTCACTGAACAAGAGAACACCAGGAGACCTAAAATTCTGACACTCTGAATGTTAATGTATGGACTGGAGGGGGGGGGAATGTGCTGAAATTCACAGAGAGAACAAAAATAAATTCTTTAAATAAAACTCGGGGGGGGGGCACACACCAAACCAACACCACATTATTTTACCTTTTTAGGACCTTGTCATAGAAACCTGTTTTGTCAATTACGTGTTCTCAAACTGACGTCCCGCACAAATGATCGTCTTACATTATCTTGCACGTGGCTCTGTAATTTAAACCTGTAAATAGATCAACGTGCGCGGACCACAGTCATGGCTGGAGGCATGACCCAGACTTGGCTGTAGCCACGGATCGATAGCCCCCTGACCCCAGAGCCCGTGCTTTTTAACAGCGGCAATACCCCCTCCCCAAATCTCACATGCTCTTTCCTGACCCTTTTAAAATCTGTGTTATATTTTAAAACCCCGATACACAAAGCACTTTGTCCAAATCCTCTCTCTCCCTCCCTTTTTCACGTTTAGTACTGGTAGTGTCACTGAGCAAATCAAGGCCGTATTTCCTGGCTTACTTTGCACCTTCGGTAGAGGCCAGCCCAACTTTCCCCACCAGACCTCCTCCTTCACCTCACCTCACCTCACTTGGCCTCATGAGTGATCTACAAGAGTCACAAATCACTTTGGGGTTCCAATGTTCCCTCTAAGCTGTGGAGTCTTGTGAGCAAAAGTTCTACTTTGTGAGCTACTGGCATTAAAGTTGTGAGCGAGCGATTAGGCTACTGCATCAATTAGTTTGCTCTGGAGACATCCTTCCTGAGCCAAGACAAAAATTTGTGAGCCAGAGGCTAAAAAACTGTGAGCTGGCTCACACTAACTCAGCTTAGAGGGAACACTGGCCCCACAGCTGGAGGACCACTCTCAAAATTCCCCCCCCCATGAAGTAAATATCCCTTCCTCAGAGAAGACTTTCTCCCCCCCCCATCCTCCACTGCAAAACCTGTGTACCGTACATGTTTTTAAAAATGTAAATTTTCTATTTTTGCAGTAAATTTTAGTAAAGGAGCTCTGTTTCTCAGTTTTACTGTTGCGAGACAGTGTGCGCTTTAAAAAAAAATGCTGAATGAAGCGTGCAGGGATGCGATGCACCGGCTAGTTCTGCACAGTAGCTCTGGCCTAGGTTTCCGTTCCTTTCCGTGGCGCGTGTGCAGAATGCTTCTCTACGGATCGTGCCCAAGGAAGAGAGAGTCAAACTGCAAAACCAGGCAAGGATAGCCTGTCGCCTTATTTTAAATCGACACCATCCTAATGCTGCTGTTTCCCACATGGGGGCGGGCTTGGGTGGTTTCTCCCCTCATGGCCTCCGCCTGGCAGGTTTCCCTGCCCAGGTCCCCTTCAGCAGCCATACCCCTCCTCACCAGCAGGGGGCCTTTTGGTTTTTAAATCTGCAGCTGAATATTCTGACCATCTGTAGCAGTAGGAAAGAGCCAGAGTCCAGCAGCACCTTAAAGGCTGACAAAATTTGTGGGAGGGTACATGCCCTGCCACAAATTTAGTTAGTCTCTAAGGTCCTACTGGACTCCTGCTCTTTTCTACTGATACAGTCCGACTAACATGGCTAATCATCTTGTTTCTAACCATCTGTGTCTCAGGTTCTCGAATTCCTAGGATTCATTTATTTTTTAGAAGTCTGTCTCCCCTTTTGTTTGGGAAAGAGGCTAGAGACTTTTAGAATTGCGATCCTACTGGACTCCTGCTCTTTTCTACTGATACAGTCCAACTAACATGGCTAATCATCTTTTTTCTAACCATCGGTGTCTCAGGTTCTCGAATCCTAGGATTCATTTATTTTTTAGAAGTCCGTCTGTCTCCCCTTTTGTTGTGGAAAGAGGCTAGAGACTTTTAGAATTGCAAGCTGGGACATGAGAGCCAGTGTGGTGTAGTGGTTATCTTGACTAGTATCGGGAAGACCCAGGTTCGAATCCCACCCATGCCGTGGAAGCTTTTTATGGGCGACGTTGGGCCAGTCACACTCTCTCAGCCTAAGCTCCCTCACAGGATTGTTGTGAGGAGAAAATGGACAAGCGGAGAGTGATGTAAGCCGCTTTGGGTCCCCATTCAAGAGAAAGCTGGGCACAAATGAATAAAATAGATAAATCCAGAGACCTTCATACACAGATTATTATAACGATATTCAGTTGCATATAAAAAAAACCAAGAACGCCCACCCTGGAAGGAGACAAGGAAAATGGCTGCCTCTGGGTGAGACTAATCCAAAGTTTCCCACCCACACAGCAACTGTCTGAGCTTTGTTGTGATCTTTCCCAAAACTTTACAACACAACAGGCTTGGGAAAGATAAGGTTAAAGCCAGGGAAACCCTAGGAAGATGGTGCACGAATGCACCACAGTGCTGGGGGAGGAAGTCAAATGACCCATATGGAAAAGAGCACTGTCCGGAATGTTCCATCTTCCTCAGTGGCTGCCACTCTACAATCCGTTTTACATAAACGTCATCCCTTTCCACCGAGTTTTGTCATGGCTCTCTTCAGACACAAGGTGAAACTGTGGTTTACTGGAAGCTCTGGTTAGTTTGTGAAACTGGATTTGGCTACCGGACGATCACTCCAGTCTTTTACCTTGACCAATGCAGGTTTCGTTGCTTTAACTCTGACCAGGCTACTTTATAGTTGTGGAAGCACATGAGAATAGTGCCGAAGAATGAGCTAGGATTGAGACACGACATCCATGTTTATTACCTCAAGAACAACCAGAGTTAAGACTTCCAAGTTCCAACCGTAATTTTGGATCCTGGTTTGACACACTGTCATTAACCCTGGTTAAGTGGAATGGTCACATTCAGACAGGCTAGCCACAGTCATTTTTAAACTTAACCACAGTTTCATGTTACGTCTGAAGCCATCATATCTTGTAACTGCTTCATGTAACAGAGGTTAATTTTTTTTTTGTATACACTGAATTTTTCTACATTTTTATATTCAAATAGCATTAGGCACTAATTGTAAAATAAAACCCTGTAGAGCTTTTCTATTCTATTGCATGTTAGCAGTTTTTATAATGAAATATTACTTTAAAATTGTTGAAATATATGAATATAAATATATTTATAAACTAGAATGCAATTAATCTATTTTTATCACTGGCGGTACGTGGAAATGTTATACTTTTTTTTTATTTTACAAAAGGCATCCTGTTGTAATATTAGTGCCTTGATTCTTAATAAAACTCCAAATTTTTGTGATACGGCTCTTCAATACTGTGCAGGAAGCTTTTGGATATTAAATTAATGCCTTTTCAACATGGATATGAAGCTGTATCAGACTCTTTGATCCTAAGGACACTTTGCTAGGAGTAAGCCCCACTCAGTCATAATATGAGTAGATATACTTAGGAATGGTCCCTTGTTGTATCAAGGCAAGTATTGTCTACTTGCCATCCTTCACTAGGCTGTGTGGCTCAGTGGCAGAGCATCTGCTTGGCATTCAGAAGGCTGCAGGTTCAATCCCTGGCCCCTCTGGTTAAAAGGACCAGGCAACAAGCGATGTGAAAGACCACTACTGAAGACCCTGGAGAGCCGCTGCCAGTCTAAGTAGACCATACTGATCTTGATGACCGAGAGTCTGATAATGTGTTCATGTGACTGTCCAGAGTCAAGGCCTTTCCCATGACCTGCTAACTGGTCTTTCTAAGTGGAGATGCCTGGGATTGAACCTGGGACTTCCTGCATGCCAAGCGGACGCTCTGCCACTGAGCCTTTGTTTCAATATGGACTCTTAGAGGGAAAATTGAAATTATCGTATGGCACTGTGTGTGGAATAGCCAGGAGAACCCGGGGTGGTGGTGGGGGAATGTTTGGCTGCCAAAGCTGTAGCTTTTTTTGGCACCACTAGGTGGCGAGCTATGCTTATTCTTAGGCTGAGAATGCTGTGACTCGCCTAAGGTCATCCAGCTAGCTTCAAGTGGGGAATCGAATCCGGCTCTTGATTCGAGTCTGCCACTCTTAACCATTACACCGAGTTGGCTCCAGTGTTCCCTCTGAGCTGAGTTAGTGTGAGCTGGCTCACAGTTCTTTAGCCTCCGGCTCACACATTTTTGTCTCAGCTCAGGAAGGATGGTTCCGGAACACACTAACTTATGCCGTAGCCAAATCACCTGCTCACAACTTTAATGCCGGTAGCTCACAAAGTGGAATTTTTGCTCACAGGACTCTACAGCTTAGAGGGAACATTGGTTGGCTCTCTCCTAGAAGGAGACCATGGGCTTCCCTGGGAGTCTCCCACCCAGACCTTTTAGTTCCTTGGCTTCACCTAAACATCAAGTGCTGTACGTTGGGCCATGTTCTTGTTCCATCTGAACCTGTCTTGGCCTTGTCCTCCAGCCGCCTGTTATTTTACTGGACCATCAGAAAGCTTTTTTTGACACGGCAAGGTCAGGAAACGGGATGCGTAGCTCCTTCTGAGCCGTTGCTGATGGGTCTACGTCTGCTGCTGACGCTGCTGCTTCCACTCAGAGACGAGTTTGATTTTTGAGACAGAGTTTGGATACAGGGTGGGTGTCGGTGCGTGAGTGAAAATAGGACCACATGACCCCCGGTTTGCAGTTTGATTTGGGAAAGCCACCCACGTCTCCCTGCCGGGTGGATCTGGCCCAATTCCAACAGCCACACCCTCAAAGTGGTGCTATATGTCGGGGGGGGGGGGAATGCAACATCACTGCTATGCTCTATTAATGCTACCCTTGCACAGTAAGAAGAAGAAGAAGAGATTGGATTTATACCCCACCCTTTACTTGGAGTCTCAGAGCGGTTTACAGATTCCTTTCCCTTCCCCTCCCTGCAATAGACACCCAGTGAGGTAGGCGGGGCTGAGAGAGCTCTTGACAGAAACTGCTCTTTCAAGGACAGCTCTGACAGAACTACGGCTTGCCCAAGGTCATCCAGCCAGGTGCAAGTGGAGGAGTGGGGAATCAAACCCGGTTCTCCCAGATTAGAGTCCGCACACTTAACCACTACACCAAACTGGCTCCCACAGCCAGAATTGCAGCCCCACAGCCAGAACTGCAGGTCCAACTTCTTCTGTGCTCTGGATCTTGCAGAAGGTTTCCAACAGAAGGTTGATGTGGGGGCAGATCTTGTCTAGATAACTTTGGAACCTCTGTGCCCAGTGCTATCGCTAGATGGGGGCACACTTCATTTATACCCTGCCTTTCTCTCCAGTGGGAACCCAAAGCAGCTCACGCTGTTCACCTCCATTTTTTCCCCTCACAACAACCCTGTGAGGTAGGTCAGGCTTAGAGCATGCAGCTGGCCCAAAGTCACCCAATAAACTTCCTAGTCTGAGGCTCTGACCACTCTAATGCACTGCCTCCCAGCAGGTGCCCATAAAACTGATCTCCAGGCAGCATTAAGCCCTAGCTTTCTTCACTTCCTAAACATTTATGTTATGCCAGGACCCCTGAACTGAGCCCTTAGTTTCCTGAATCCAGACATTAAACACTCCCATTTTTCTTGGTTCTCAGGTACTGCAGATACTTTTATTTGCTTTGGGGCAAGAGATTTAGACTTGTACTATCTTTAGGTAAAGGTAAAGGTTTCCTTGCTCGAAAGCTAGTCAAGTCCGACTCTAGGGTTGTGGTGCTCGTCTCCGTTTCCAAGCCGAAGAGCCAGCACTGTCCGAAGACGTTTCCGTGGTCATGTGGCCGGCATGACTAAACACCAAAGCGCACGGAACGCTGTTCCCTTCCCACCGAAGTGGTACCTATTTATCTACTTGCAATTTCTTGCTTTCGAACTGCTAGGTTGGCAGGAGCTGGAACTAGAGACGGAAGCTCACTCCGTCATGCGGCAACTCGGGTCTCGAACTGCTGAGCTACTGACCTTCCACAGCCTGCAGTTCAGCGTCTTAACCACTTGAGCCACTATATTTATACTTAGCTTAATTCACACATATACCAACAGCCAGAGAGAAACTTATTTAGATTTCACAGTTGATAAGTACAGCCGCTGATTAGGCAGATCTTGAGAGGGAGGGCAGGGAGGGTTGCCTCAGTGCTTAGTTCTTGTGGCCCTTTCTTACACGCCCAGGGAAATGCTGATCGCCACTTTGGAGTCAGGAAGCAATTTTTCTCTAGGACAGTTTGGCTGGAGATCCTGGAGGGTTTTTGTTATCTTCTAGGTGTGAAACAGGGATCACTGCGGATGTGGAGGGGGAGGTATTTGTGAATTTCCTGCACTGTGCAGGGGTTGGACTAGATGACCCTGGAGGTCCCTTCCGACTCTATGATTCTCACTTTGTTTCCTGGAGCCTGGTTCTAGTCTCCCTACCAACCTCCACCCCGGTCTCAGCCAATGGGACAGCCGTGAGGAAGGATTTATTCATATAATGCTGCTTTAACTTCTGCAACTCACTGCCGCAAAATGTAATGATTTTTTTAATTTATTTACTGATCTGATCTCTATGGCAAAATGTAATGATGGGAATGGGCCTAGACAGTTTTTACAAAGGGGATTAGACAAATTCATGGTGGGTAAATCCACCCATGGCTATGAGGCATGAGAACTAAGAGAACCTCCATATCCAGAGGCAGTATACCTCTGCAGTTACCAACACGCTGCTGGAGGTTGGAGTACTTCTGGAATTACAAGAGATTTTTGGACTATAGAGATCAGTTCCCTTGGAGGAAATGCCGGCTTCAGGAGGCAGACTCTATGGCAGTGATGGCGAACCTTTTAGAGATCCGAGTGCCCAAACTGTGACCCAAAACCCACTTATTTATTGCAAAGTGCCAACACGGCAATTTAACCTGAATACTGAGGTTTTACTTTAGAAAAAACAACTCATACATTAACTTAAGATGATCCAAACAAAGTGGGGAAAGCAATCCCAAATGCTTTCATTTACTTAAAATTATTTGGTAGAGAATTCGACTTTAATTATGGTCTGGGCCTGGCTGGGGCGATGGCACAGAGGGCTCTGAGTGCCACCTCTGGCACCCATGCCATAGGTTCGCCACCACTGCTCAATGGCATTACATCCCTGATGAGCTCCCGTCCCAAATTCCCTCCTCCCCAGGTACTGCCCCCCCGTCTCCAGGAATCTCCTAAGCCAGAGATGGCAACCCGATCAATGTCAGATGTGACAGAACAGAACATTGAACTAGGTGGCCGTTTTGGTCTGATTTCAGGAATGAATTCAGACGCCTGCAGTCAGCCCCAGTAACCTCTTCCCCACGCCCCACCCACTACCTAAAATTCTAAAGAGAGGCTGACCACTCTTTGGGAGCCGTGATCTGTGCCTTTGCTCGGTGAAAGCACCACCACGCCTCCTGGTGCTCGATCCACAATACATTATTGAGCGGGAGTTTGGGTGCAGACCGGAGGGTATCCGACCGTAGCTCAACAGGATCTGGAGGCGGTCCGCACACTACAGAAGAGCAACTTCCCTTTGTTTGTTTACTTCATCATTCACCTTTCTCCTGGAGATGCAACAGCTGATTACACAATTTAAAACGATGCAACAGAAGTAGCCTAAGGAGACGCAAACAGTGTAGTAAGACTGGATTACAAAGTTTAAAACCAATGCAACGACAACAACGATGCATTACAAAGTTTAAAACCAACGCAACAAAAACAATGCTATACCAGGGGCGGCCAAACTTGCTCAATGTAAGAGCCGCATAGAATAAATGTCAGATGTTTGAGAGCCGCAAGACTGTCCTAGCCCTTATTACCAACTCGCCGTGAGTGCAAAAATGGTGGTACTGCGTGGAGCTGTGGCGACTAAGGATACCATCCTGGTGATGTCATCGGTTCCCTTGTTAGTGGTTGTGGAGAGCACTTATATTGCACTGAATGTTTTTAAAATGCAGTTTTAAGGTTTTATGTATTGGGCATTGGCCCCATGTGTACGCCGCCCTGAGCCCGTTCGCGGGGAGGGCGGGTTATAAATTTAGATAGATAAATAAATAAATAATAAATGAACAGATATTACACTCACGTTCTTATGGGACAATATGCACATCGGCTTTTTATTAACATTAAATGAGACTGCCAAAAATAAAAGCAAAAAAGGTAAAACCAGATATTGATCATGATATTTATTTGTCCAATGATATTTGTTTGCTAATTATATTTGTCAGAGAGAGAGAGGGGGGATAGAAAGGTGGAAAGAAGGAAAGAGGTGGAAAGAAAGAGAGAAAGGGAGAGAAAACGGAAGGGAGGGAGGGAGGGCATTGTGATAGATCAAGATGAATCTGAAGAAGTGAGCAGTGACTCAGGAAAGCTCATCCCCTGCCGCAATTTTTGTCAGTCTTCAAGGTGCTTCTGGACACTTGCTCTTTTCCAAAGTTTTTTCAGGTAATACATGCCTGACCAGGGGTCATTTCCTGCAGGAGTTCCGGCAGTAAAGAGCCCAGGGGGCGGGCACATGCAACAAGCCCCACCCCCTGCTCCCAGCAGTCCCAGGCCACGAGAAGCAAGAAGCCAGCCTTCCTTCCTTCCTTCTTCACAGATCTGTGCATCCCCCTCCCCCCAGCTAGCAATCCAAAACAGTCCAGTGGCACCTTTAAGACTAAGTTTTATTCATGTACAAGCTCTCCCTCCTCTGCGAGGACTTGATGTCAGGGGGTGTGGCATATGCAAATAAATTATGCTAATGAGCTCCTGCACCTCTTTTTCTACTAAATGACCCTTGCCTACGACATAGCTCAAATGTAGAAGTCTGTGAGACAAGCACACTGTGTATAGCCATTCATAAAGTCACGATTAACTGAGATAAGCAAAATAGAATTATACACAAACCAGTCTTCACATGACGAAATTATTATATTACAGTCAACCAATTTCCTAAAACCGGTAGAGAAAATTATTTTAAACATGTTTCGTAATCTTCACAGCTCAAAGACCGTAACTTGGCAAGGGATTACTATTGGAAAACTTTGAAAAATGTAGCCCTAGAAACACAGGCGGTAGAACGGATTGGGGGGGATTTATGGTTGCCAACTCTGGCTCGGGAAATTCCTGGAGATTTGGGGGTGGTGCTTGGGGGCGGGAAGGACCGTAATGGGGCCTAATAATGCCACAGAGAGACTACCCTCCAAAGCAACCATTTTCTCCCGGGGGTCTGATCTCTGTCACCTGGAGATCAGTTGTAAACCCAGGAGTTGGGGACAGCAGTGGGGTTCCCGTTTTCGCTGTTCTTCCACTTAAAAACCAACAACCACCCTGCCTGCGCATAGAAAAGTAGCGCAGCAGGCAGCAAGTTTGCACTCCCCTGGTTTTCTACTTGCATGGATTTTTGGAAAACCAATAAACAGGAAAGCGCCCTCCTCCTCCACGGCCAAGCGGCGCCGTCTTCCCCCCCCCCCCCCCAACCCCTCCCTCACTCAGCTCACATTCTTTTAGCCTCTGGCTCACACATTTTTGTCTTAGCTCAGGAAGGAGGACTCCAAAACAAACTGATTTACGCAGCAGCCAAGTCGCTCGCTCCCAACTTTAATGCCAGTAGCTCACAAAGTAGAATTTTTGCTCACAAGACTCCACAGCTTAGAGGGAACATTGCGGGCCCCCACTCCCCCCTTTGCACGTGTGAACCACCAAGCCCCGCCTCGACGGAAAGGGCCGCCCCCGCCAAGCCTCTCCGCCGGCGCCTTCCTGCTTCTGCCCGCCGCCTCTCCCCACCCACCGCCTGGCGAGAGGAAGTCGCGGGAGAGACGCGCGGTCGTCTGGAAGGGGCGTCCCCCGCGCAGCGCCTCGGAACCCCGCGGAGGAGCCTGCAGGTAGCCTCGCCTAGTGGGTGGAGCGCCCCCTTCCGTCCCGACCCTCCCTCTGCACCCCCAGCGGCTTCTCTCGCCCACTTTCCAAGCCTCGCGCGGGAGGCATTGCTGGCAGATGCCGGGGAAAACAGCAGGGCGTTCACACGTGCGCCGCGACCCATCTTCCCTCGAAGCTGCGGAGTCTTGTGAGCAAAAATTCTACTTTGTGAGCTACCGGCACTAAAGTTGTGAGTGAGCAATTTGGCTGCTGCATAAATTAGTTTGCTCTGGAGCCCTCCTTCCTGAGCTAAGACAAAAATCTGTGAGCTGGAGGCTGAAAATCTGTGAGCTGGCTCACACTAACTCAGCTTAGAGGGAACACTGGCCGCGACCCGGCTCTTGCTGGCTTTCTGGGCGAGCCGGGCTTTGCGTTTGGCGTGGCTGGCTCTTTTTGCTAACTGCAGCCGGGGTCAGGTTTCCATCGCAGGCTTTGGCTTTTCTCCTCCTTCTCCCCCCACCCCCCAATTCTTTTCGGATTTCTACCCCCAGGTGCTAGGCAGATTGCACTTTTCTGGAATTCAGGGCTGCCCGGAGGGGGGGGGGTGCTGCGCCCGTGTCTTTTGGTCGCACAGGTGAAACGTCCCCTCCCCCGTCGCTGATCTTGTCGGGAACAGCTCAGTTTTTGCAATATAAAATTGCCGTTCGCTTAGAGGCACAGAGCCAAGAAGGGGCGGGAAGGAGGGGGGTGTAGCGCAGGGGAATGATTTCAGCCTTACTAGAATTAATGGGAAATGGCTGTTGGTTTCTGCAAACAGAATAGCCTCAGTCTGTGGGAGAGAGAAAAAAATGCTAGGGGGATTTTCTGAAAGTGACAGATCAACAACAAGAGTTCTTGCTTCCAGATTTCTTTTGCAAAACCCTCACATTGTTGTGGGGGGGGGGGCTGCCACGTTTGGCAGCCGAGGAAGCCCCCATCTTGTGGCTGTGCATTTAAGGTAAAGGTTTCCCTTGCTCGAAAGCCAGTCGAATCCGACTCTAGGCTTGCGGTGCTCATCTCCGTTTCAAAGCCGAAGAGCCAGCGCTGTCCGAAGACGTTTCCGTGGTCATGTGGCCGGCATGACTAAACACCGAGGCGCACGGAACGCTGTTACCTTCCCACCGAAGTGGTCCCTATTTATCTACTTGCAATGTCTTGCTTTCGAACTGACTAAACACCAAGGCGCACGGAACGCTGTTACCTTCCCACTGAAGTGGTCCCTATTTATCTACTTGCAATTTCTTGCTTTCGAGCTGCTAGGTTGGCAGGAGCTGGAACTAGAGACGGGAGCTCACTCCGTCATGCGGCACACTCGGGGGTCTCGAACTGCTGAACTACTGACCTTCCACAGCCTGCAGTTCAGCGTCTTAACCACTTGAGCCACCGCAGCTCCATGGCTGTGCATTTGGCAGCACGGAAAAACCAAAACCGTTGGGTGCATGCAAAACACTGTGTGTGTGGACAGAGTTAGGGTGTGCTCCGTTTAGGACTGCCAAGGGAACACCTTTTTATGACAGCTTGTGCTGCCTGCCCTGGACTAGGCTGGGTCAGTGTGGTCAGACCTTGGAAACGAAGCAGGGTCAACCCTGAATAGTACTTGGATAGGAGACCACCCAGGGAGTCCAAGGTGACGAAGGCAGAGGCAGGCCATGGCAACCCGCCTCTGAACGTCTCTTGCATGGAAAACCCGGTGGGGTTGCTGTAGGTCGGCTTCGACTAGACAGCCCTTTCCACCACCATTCAAACCCTGCCTAGCTTGACCTCGTCAGCGCATGGAAGTTAATCAGAGTCAGCCCTGGTTAGTACTTGACTGGGAACCACCAAGGAAACCGCCAGAGCCGGGCAACATGACACCATTATTGCCCTGACCTGATCTCTTGGGCACAGCAGGGTCGGCCCTGGTTAGTGTTTGGATGGAGACCACCAAGGGATTCCAGAGTTGTTTTGCAGAGGCAGGCAATGGCAGGCCACCTCTGAATGTCTCTTGCCTTGAAAACCCTGCGGGGTCACTTGTAAGTCTGCTGTAACTTGAGGCCATTGTTCACCACCACCACACAGCCTGAGTGTGTGTAAGGTAAAGGTAAAGGTTCCCTTGCTTGAAAGCCCATCGAGTCCGACTCTAGGGTTGCGGTGCTCATCTCCGTTTCAAAGCCGAAGAGCCAGCGCTGTCCGAAGACGTTTCCGTGGTCATGTGGCTGGCATGACTAAACACCAAGGCGCACGGAACGCTGTTCCCTTCCCACCGAAGTGGTACCTATTTATCTACTTGCAATGTCTTGCTTTCGAACTGCTAGGTTGGCAGGAGCTGGAACTAGAGACGGGAGCTCACTCCGTCATGTGGCAACTCGGGTCTTCAACTGCTGAACTACTGACCTTCCACAGCCTGCAGTTTAGCGTCTTAACCACTTGAGCCACTGCAGTGTGTGTGCTAAGATGTAATTCCCATTATATTTGGTGGGGTTTTACTCCCAGGAAAGTGTGTGTAGGATTGAGGCCTTTCTGCATGACTTGTGCTCCTATTGACAAATGATAAAAGGCACCCGTAGCTAATCCAGCATAGTAAAATCTTTAAAATGTTCAGAAGTCGATTAAGAGCGCGGACTCTCTGGGAAAACTGGATTTAATTCCCCACTCCTTCACATGCTGGTGTGACCTTGGGTCAGTCACAAGTTCTCTCGGAGCTGTTCTCTGAGAAGCAGTTCTCTCAGAGCTCTCTCAGCCCCACCTACCTCACAGGGTGTCTGTTGTGGGGAGGGGAGTTTGTAAGCCGCTCTGAGACTCCTTTGGGTAGTGAAGGGCGGGGTAGAAATCCAATCTCTTCTTCTTCTTTTACCTCACAGGGTGTCTGTTGGGGGGAGGGGGAGGGAAAGGGATTGTAAGCCGCTCTGAGACTCCTTTGGGTAGTGAAGGGCGGGGTAGAAATCCAATCTCTTCTTCTTCTTTTACCTCACAGGGTGTCTGTTGGGGGGAGGGGGAGGGAAAGGGATTGTAAGCCGCTCTGAGACTCCTTTGGGTAGTGAAGGGCGGGGTAGAAATCCAATCTCTTCTTCTTCTTTTACCTCACAGGGTGTCTGTTGGGGGGAGGGGGAGGGAAAGGGATTGTAAGCCGCTCTGAGACTCCTTTGGGTAGTGAAGGGCGGGGTAGAAATCCAATCTCTTCTTCTTCTTTTACCTCACAGGGTGTCTGTTGGGGGGAGGGGGAGGGAAAGGGATTGTAAGCCGCTCTGAGACTCCTTCGGGGAGCGAAGGGCAGTGTACAAATCCAATCTCTTCCTCTAATATTTTGCCCAAGTCTTGCTCGAGTAAAGGATTTCCTGTTTTTCTGGACACATCTTGCCAATATTGACAGGAAAGCTTTAAATAAATAAGGAGCAAAGGTCTTCTATGGGGGGGGGGGTCCCTCAGTGAGTCATGTCAAATAATCACATCAAACCACCCCCTATTCCAATTTAGAAAACTCCTTGACATCCTAGCTGTGTGCCAGGAGCCTTTTTTTTAAAGACATGAAGTTTCCTTCCCATATATGATTTCTCACTCACCCCCAGTCTAAACTGTTCAGGAAGGAACATTTTTATATGTTTGGGCCTGTGCTCTGGTCTCCAGCCAGTTTGGTGTAGTGGTTAAGTGCGCGGACTCTGATCTGGGAGAACCGGGTTTGATTCCCCACTCCTCCACATGCAGCTGCTGGATGACCTTGGGCAAGCCATAGTTCTGTCAGAGCTGTTCTTGAAAAAGAGCCGTTTCTGTCAGAGCTCTCTCAGCCCCACCTGCCTCACAGGGTATCTGTTGTGGGGAGGGGAAGAGAAAGGAGTTTGTAAGCTGCTCTGGGACTCCGAGTGAAGGGTGGGGTATAAATCCAATCTCCTCCTCCTCCTCCTTTAGAATGGAGTTTGAAAACCTCCCCTCTAGGCTATAAATGTCAAATTTATTGTTATTTACAATTTGTATCTTGCTTTATCTCCCCACTCGGGCCCCCAAACAACTAATCACATTGTTCTTCCCTCCTCCACTTGATCTTCTCAACAGCAACCCTGTGAGTTAGGCTGTGAGACTGTGACGGGCCCAGTCTGACACTGTGACCAGTGTTCCCTCTAAGCTGAGTTAGTGTGAGCTAGCTCACAGTTTTTTAGCCTCCGGCTCACAGATTTTTCTCTTAGCTCAGGAAGGGATGGCTCCAGAGCAAACTAATTTATGCAGCAGCCAAACCGCTCGCTCACAACTTTAATGCCAGTAGCTCACAAAGTAGAATATTTGCTCACAAGACTCCACACCTTAGAGGGAACATTGACTGTGACCACAATGCGGCTCTGTCTCTCAAATTCCTTCACCTTCCCACTTCACCTTCTCTTTACAATCTCTAGCTGTTTTCTCAGCCCTTTCTAGCTTGTCAATCTTTTTGAATGATGAACCCTTTTCATTTGTTCCAGTTTTGAACTCCTGCCTCATGGACCAGGAGAGCACACTATGTGTGATCTTCACAATATGTGTGGTTAACGTTTTGTGTGAATAGGGCAACAACGAGTATTCTCCGGTTTTGGTACACGCAAATATAAACCTTCACAAATCTTGGCTTCCGTCTATGTTGCATTGAAACTTTAAAATACAGACGTTATTCTATTTACACAAAAGGGGAAACAGCAAAATCATAAGAACTGAAATGTGTCTGGAAGGTAATAACAGTACCAGATTTTTTTTATTTATTATTATTATTATTATTATTATATCCGCTTCATTTATAGCCTATATTTTTCACTGAGACTCCAAGTGGATTTCAAAATATGGAAGACAATTCAGTTGGACAGAAAGATATTCTAAACACTGGATATTCAGAAACTGGAAAACAGTGCCAATAAAAGCTGTCTAGGGCAGCAATAATTGTCTAAGGCACGTTGAACCATAAGGAAGAGGAAAGGGTCACGAAAGTAGAGGATGTCATGAAGAAAAGGAGTTGATACAGACAATAAACATGGCAACAATACTTTGTCCCTTTTGGAACCAACCTCCTGACCTTCCATTATATTCTAGTCCGTTTATAAAATATAATCCCTGAATATTTCTTAGTACCCTTGAATTTAACTAATAAATTAAAAAATGCTAGCCGTTACTTCTTAGCACCATAACGGCTCTTAATTTAGCTAAAGAGGGTAGTCCAGTGGGAGGCATATGCCAGTGCCCAGCTGTTTTTGATACCCAGTAGTCAAGAAAGCTTCATTGGAACTTGATGTTGAGCCCAAGATGGGTGCCATCTAGTTCCGATAGTTAGAGATTTTGTAGGACTGGAAATTTGCATGTAGGCCAGGCCAGTTCTGGGCTGGGTCTGCTCTTATTTCTCTGAGTCACCCAGTGGCACAGGCCCGAAGGTTACACAGTCTGACTCATACTCTTCTTAAAATACATGGCTCACAAGCCCTGCTCCAGGGTTCCCAGCTTCCACATGTGGTCTGAAAACCTCCCGACTACTGAGATTAGTTCCCCTGGAGAAAATGGCTGCTTTGGAGGGTGTATTCTATGGTGGGCAAGTCCCTTCCCATGTTTCACCCCCAAATCTCCAGGAATTTCCCAGCCTGGAGTTGGCAACCCTATTGTTCACTTGTTACAGTGAACACATGAACATCCTGTATGTACATGCAAATATCTGTTTGGAAGCCAACGCACATTCACTTGACAAATGAAACCGGGGACCAGTGCCTGGATAAATGTGAGGTTTAAATCATGTGTCAAATGGCACATGTGTTAGAACCTGAGAATTACCCAGCACACATACCAAGAAAATTCAGGTGTGTACTACTCATTCACTGTATCAACATCCTTATTGCACCTGAGCTGGTTTATAATATCCATTATCGCCTCGAAATAAAAAGCCTTTTAACTTCAAGCCAAATGCACGTCGGTTATAAAAGAACTAGATAAGCTGTTGCCCAGTTCTTTAATTGTATGTACAAGTATAGTTGCCGTTCCTCTTTCTCATTTCCTGGTCCTTCACCCTTAGCAGTGGGTTGAGATGCACTAATTAGGCCGTTGAAACCTTCTGTCGCCCCCATCTTCGTGCCAAGAAAAGACTGCAACCAAAAAGACAAAATAAAGTTGGGTGGATGGTATGTATCGGTTGCTGATTGGGTGTGGTTAGAGAAGCGCCAAGAATAGAGATGTAGAAATAGGGGGAAGTTGGTGATATGGTGTTGTGTTCAGGTGTTCTTGCTTTTTGAAGACACACTATAGAAACTTGACCTGGAAGAGGCATTTTTTTTGGGGGGGGGGATTCCAAATGTGCTGTTCCTATTGATTGCAGGGAGATTTGGAATAGTTACGCAATTGGTGGTTTGGTGGACACTTGCCTTCCCTGGAGATCAGTTGATTTTTATAGGAGGAAGAGCTGGATTGGACAGTTGCATTCAGTGGCTGGCGGAGCAGATAGATATGACCGGAAAGGAGAGTCGTCTGTCTGCCTCCGTCCAGTTTGGAGG
Source organism: Gekko japonicus (assembly GCF_001447785.1). Taxonomy (NCBI): domain Eukaryota; kingdom Metazoa; phylum Chordata; class Lepidosauria; order Squamata; family Gekkonidae; genus Gekko; species Gekko japonicus. The sequence goes on along the minus strand of NW_015170303.1, from coordinate 637,870 downwards.
GAGGAAAAACTGCCTGAAGGTGTGGAGTGAGAGAGAAACGCTGTAATGGCCTTACCTGCTCAGAACTAGGTTTTTCACCACGCCACCCAAGTGACTTCGGGGGGGGGGGAGTCCAATGAGGATTCCCGCATGCAGGGGCTCATGACTGCACCCTCTTGGGCCAGCCCCAATTGCTGGCAGTTTTCAAGCCAATCCTGGTATGAGCCCTGGAGGGTTTGGGCATACCTTGTTTGGGGTGACAAAATACCTTGAATGCCAGGTCAGAACTGAATCAAGGAACATCTGGATACCAAATCATAAACTACAGTGTATATATTTAATAATCCCATATGATTAGGGAAAGGTGATGTTTAAAGATAAAGTTTGGAGATGGCTGTTAACGGCATGAATTGGTTACGGTGTTTTGTTGGGCCTACTGGAGAACTCTAAAGCTCTCTGTCTGTTTTGCTCAGAGGAACTAGGGTGCAGAGAGACACCAAAGGCCCCAGTGTACATCTGCTTGCTCACCAGCACTAAGAAGAGCCATATTGGCAAGAAAAGGCCTTTAAAATCATAGCCTGAAATGTCGTTTTTTCCCCTCCCTCTCCTCCACCCCAGTCGTCTTCTTTTTTTGGTAACATCCATCCTGAGGAAGTGTTCTGAAGAACTTGAACGCTTCCATTGATTTTGGATGGGCACAGCTGTAAAAAACTTCTGCATTTGGGAAGGCCAGTGAGAGAGTTTTATTTCAGAGGAAATTTGACTGAGGGTAAACGGCTGAGACAGATTTGTCTGTTGTTTTAATGCGCGTGTTTGCTTTTCATTTGTGTAGTATTTTCTAATCTGTGTGTGGTTTTTAATCCTTGATTTTATCATTTGTAATGGTTTTCAGCTTTTGTTTTCCCCTTGTGTTTGCGTTCTTCTCAATAGTGCTTTTGTGTTCCTGCAGCTTGCTGCAACAGGTTTACCTGCTTAGAGCCCAAGTCGAGAGGGTGGCATAGAAACGTTTTGAATAAATAAATAGTATCAGTACCGTTCTAAATTGGATTCGCTGTGAGCCAGAATTTAATACAGTTTCTGTGCCTACAGGCTCTCTGTGGTATCTGGTTTGGCGGTCTCATGTAGAGTGAAAACCAGAGAGTGTAAAGATTTTAAAATGTACCCGTGTGGACTTGAAGTGGGATTCCACAGGAAGTGTCAGGCTGAGAAGTGAAGTTGTGGGTCTGGCCAGGCCCTGCCTGCGGAATTTCCACAGGTCAAAGATGCAAGGGCAGGACCAGAAAAATGGTGGAAAACAGGGCTGCGTGAAAGCCAGGATAAATGTCAAAGCATGCTGAAGTGTGCGGAACAGCATGGAACCCACCCAACAGAGTATGGAAATGGGCTGCGTTATATTCATTGTCCCCTTTTTCAGTCTTGGTCAGGAAGACTGTTGTGCCTTGACTGGCCGCCTTCCAGGTCAAAACAAAAGTTGTTCAGCCATACTGGTGCATGCAAAATCCAAAACGAAGAACAAAATCCATGTAATACCTCCAGTTGGTCAGCCGTGTTGGTTTGAAGCCGTACAACAAATTTGCAATCCAGTGGCACCTTTGAGACCAACAAAGGTTTATTCAAGGTATGAGGTTCCGTGTGCGAGCACACTTTCTCCGTGTAATACCTGTTATTAGGACCCTCCAAACTGACACTGTGTTTTTTGTCAGTTTTGTTGGCCCTAGTAAAATGTGCTGCGGAGATTTTGCGGCTGGCAGGCAGGCAGGCATTCAGCCGGCACGGCATCTCCTCACATGGATATGCAGTGGCCGAGAACGGTGCCGTTGTTAAATTTCTGGACGTTATGCAACTTGTAAAGGCTGGGGAGGAAGGCCCCTCACCATTTTTCCTTTCAGCCCCCAGGAATGAAAACTCACGACTGCTGTTTAGGGGGTGCACAGCCCACGCAGTCTGGGCCTTTGCTTCCTCTCTCTTCCATCTGTGTTTTGCCACTTCCTGTCCTGCTGCACCGTCGGCGGGGTTTGCGGTTGCTTTGGAGAAGCCGAAGAGCTGCCGTTTCCTTCAGCTGTCGTGGCTGTCGTTCAGCGTTGCCTTTCCCTCCTCGCCCTCTCCATCTGGCTGGCCGACGGTTGTGATGACTTGGTGGGATGGAATGGGATGTTTTTGACAGATCAGGAGGGTAGCCGTGTTGGCCTGAAGCAGCAGAGCAAGGTTTTGAGTGACCAGGGGCCCCTTTAAGACCAACAAAGTTTAATTCTGGGCAGGGCTCTTTTTGTAGAAAAAGCCCATCAGGAACTCATTAGCATAATAGGCCACACCCAACAGCAGGAACTCATTAGCATATTAGTCCACACCCCTGACAGCACAGCTCATTACCACATTAGGCCGCACCCCCATGTTACCAGAAGTGTGGTCATCCATCCACACCCACCTTTTGCTTCTTATTCTGTTTACCTTGTCAAAACACAGGGCTTTTTTGTAGCAGGAAGGAACTCCTTTGCCTGTTAGGCCACACACCCCTAATGTAGCCAGTCCTAATGCGTTTCTGCTGTTGGGTGTGGCCTATTATGCTAATGAGTTCCTGCTGGGCGTGGCCAACTCGGGAGCCAGCCGGAACTCCGTTCCTGTGCGTTCCTGCCCAAAAATAGCCCTGGCAATCGTTACCTTCCTGGTTGCACGTAGGTTTTGCAGTGGAGCCCATAGCTGCTGTGAGACCCATAGTGGTTAGAATGTTGGATCAAGGGCTGGGAGACCCAGGTTCGAATCCCCACTCTGCCATGAAGAAGGTTGCTGGATGACCTTGGGCCAGCCGCATGCTCTCAGCCTAGCCGGCCTGGGAGGGTTGCTGTGAGGATAAAATGGAGGAGAGGAGAATTATATACGCCTTGGGAGAAAAGTGGGGCATATAACTGAAGTAAGCAAATAAATAAAACATATGAACAGCCATCATAGATAACACGCTGCAGAGTGTCCCTTTGTATTCTGGTGTGATGCTTTTTCGTTAGGTCAGGCTGTGTTGGTCCTCCTGGGTACCGACATGCCCGGGTTAAACTTCCCACCCTCTGCTCCTCACTCCTGGTTGGGTGATTTGGGGGCCATCGTGTGATAGTTCTTCCCATTTCTGGCAGCGTCTGCTAATAAAGTTCAGAGCCAGAGGAGAAATCGACCCAAATCACGCAAGGCTTTGGAAATCCTGTTGCGTTTAAGTGCGTACTTGGGTTTTAAGAATCTTGCTTAGGAGCCAGTTTGGGATAGTGGTTAAGTGTGGACTCTAATCTGGGAGAACCGGGTTTGATTCCCCACTCCTCCACTTGCACCTGGCTGGATGACCTTGGGCAAGCCATAGTTCTGGCACAGCTGTCCTTGACACTTCCGGTGATGTCAGGGGGTGTGGCATGTGCAAATGAGTTATGCTAATGGGTTATGCTAATGAGCAGCTCTTTTTCTAGGAAGTTACACCTGGTTCTTCCCATTTCTGGCAGCATCTGCTAATAAAGTTCAGAGCTAGAGGAGAAATAGACCCAAATCACGCAAGGCTTTGGAAATCCTGTTGCGTTTAAGTGTGTACTTGGGTTTTAAGAATCTTGCTCAACAAAAACTTGAATTATGTGCTGGATGATGGCATGAGCATAGAAAAAGCAAGGGCTTCTTCGTCTTCTTGCTCAACAAAAACTTGAATTATGTGCTGGATGGCATGAGCATAGAAAAAGCAAGGGAATGTGTATATTGCCACCCACTCTGAGCTTCTGTGCCGGGGACCGAAATATGTTGAAATTTGCATTCTGAGAATAGAAACCAGGAAGTAGAGGAGCGGAGGCTTGCTAGTTATGTGCCCGTCATAAAGGCGGACCCTGAAGCATGACCAGATGGGGACGGCAGACCCTTTAAAGAGGAGAGAGTATTTTAAAGCAGAGCTCTCCGCAGGCAGGACTTTTAAGCACCGGCAGGTGAGCACAGAGACTTGAACTATTCAGAATGCTGATAGCTGATCCTAGCAGAGCGTTGGGGGTGGGGGTGAACATTATGCATAAATTACTAATTAGGAAGTAATCTCCAATAGAGAGGTTGAAAGGTTAATTGAAAATAATCAAGACTCCACTGCTGAGACTTCCTTTTTAAACTTCTGCAAAACAGAATTTCCTGTTTCTTGCCCTGTGGACCACAACTCCCGGTCTCCGGTCACTCTTTTCTGTCCTTATTTAGTGTTTTGCTTATTTATGTGGATCTTAAACTCAATGTCTTGTAGTGCGGCTCACAACAGCACAAAAGTACACTAAAAAACTGAAGTGGGACTCACTTCGATGTGTTGCAGTTGAACTCGAGTCCAGCGGCACATTTCGAAAGCTCAGACCCTGTAACCCTCGTTGGTCTCTAAAGCGCCGCTGAATTAGGAAGTAATCTCCAATAGAGAGGTTGAAAGGTTAATTGAAAATAATCAAGACTGCACTGCTGAGACTTCCTTTTTAAACTTCTGCAAAACAGAATTTCCTGTTTCTTGCCCTGTGGACCACAACTCCCGGTCTCCGGTCACTCTTTTCTGTCCTTATTTAGTGTTTTGCTTATTTATGTGGATCTTAAGCTCACTGTCGTGTAGTGCGGCTCACGACAGCACAAAAGTGCACTCAAAAACTGAAGTGTGGCTCACTTCAATGTGTTGCAGTTGAACTCGAGTCCAGTGGCACCTTTCGAAAGCTCAGACCCTGAAACCCTCGTTGGTCTCTAAAGCGCCGCTGGACTCTAATCTTAACTGTTCGCATCCAACCAATCTGCAACGTATTAGTATTTCTGCAGGAAATTAGCTTGTAACCCATACCATGCCGGGCAATGCATGGAACAAAGAAACAAGGGGACTATGAAGTTGTAAGACTTTAAAAAAAAATTCTAGACTGCTGATAAAATACATCTCTCTCTTCTTTTCAACAGGACAACTTCTTTCTGGGCAACAAGAAGAGTTCGTTAACACGAGCTGAACCGTCTGTCTGAGCTGGATAAGCCTCAGCTATTTCCAACACCTCCCTTTGGGATATTAAATGTATCGGAACATCAGCTCTGCCAAACTTCCTAGCCAAGAATGTATTGGTCGGTGGGATCTGGCGGTGACGTCAGCGCCAGCCGCATGGAGGCGCAAGATGGTAAACTAGAGAAGTTTGATTTGGTCCTTTTCTGTTGATGTGCTTATTTTATTTTATTTTATTTATACCCCATTTTTCTCCCTGATCTGGACCCAAAGCGGCTTATCACATTGTTCTCCTTTCCTCCGCCTTATCCTCACAACCTTCTGAGGTAGGTTAGCCTGAAAGCTTGTGACTGGCCCAAGGTCGCCCAGCGAACTTCCATGGCAGAGTGGAGATTCGAACTCGGGTCTTCCAGATCCTAGTCCGACACTGTACGGCTGTGCCACGCTGGTGGATTTGTTGGGTTAATTAATTAATTATCGTAGGGCAATGTGTGTTGTGTGTAGCCAGGAGATCCGAGGATTGTCTGGCAGCCAAAGTTCTAACTCTTTAGCACTATGCACCACTAAAGTGGCGAGCTAGACTTTTTGGTGGGCTGAGAGAGCTCTGAGAGAACTGTGACTGACCCAAGGTCACCCAGATGGCTCCATGTGGAGGAGTGGGAAATCAAACCCGGTTCTACGGATTAGAGTCCTGCCGTTGGGTGGTACCATTAAACAGGATGCTGGTAGGACCCAACCTGAGTCCCTCCTGTCTGTCCTTTATACAGTGCTTGTGAATGTGAGAAAGGCAGCCCCTGTGAGGTAGGTGGAGCTGAGAGAACGGCTCTTGAGAGAACAGCTGTGAGAGACCTGTGACTGACCCAAGGTCACCCAGCTGGCTGCACGTGGAGGAGAAGTTCAGTGTTTTTATAAATGACCTGGAGGAAGACATAGAGGGGATGCTTATCAAATTTGCAGATGACACGAAGCTGGGTGGGATTGCCAATTCTGAAGAAGACAGAGTCAGGATTCAAAATGATCTAGATAGGCTGGAACAGTGGGCTGAGACAAATATAATGAATTTCAATAGAGATAAATGCAAAGTCCTACACTTAGGTACAAAAAAAACAAAGGCACAGATATAGAATGGGAGGGACTTGTCTTGACAGCAGCACATGTGAAAGGGATCTAGGTGTTCTGGTTGATCACGAGCTAAACATGAGCCTGCAGTGCGATGTGGCTGTGAAGAAAGCTAATGCAATCGTAGGATGCAGTAACAGAAGCATTGTGTCCAGATCAAGGGAGGTGGTAGTTCCGCTCTATTCTGCTATGGTCAGGCCTCACCTGGAGGACTGTGTCCAGTTTTGGGCACCACATTTTAGGAAGGATGTTGACAAGCTCGAGCGTGTAAGAGGGCAACCAGGATGGTGAGAGGGTTAGAATCCAAGTCTTATGAGGAAAGGCTGAAAGAGTTGGGTCTGTTTAGCCTGGGAAAGAGAAGGCTTAGAGGGGACATGATTGCAGTCTTCAAGTATTTGAAGGGCTGTCATGTAGAAGATGGAGCGGATCTATTCTCTCTTGCTCCGGATTGCAAGACTAGATCTAATGGGTGGAAATTACAAGCGAGTCGTTACCGGCTAACTCCTGACTATAAGAGTGGTTGAGCAGTGGAACAGTCTGCCTTGGGAGGTGGTGGATGCTCCTTCGCTGGACGTTTTCAAGCGGAGGCTGGACGACCATCTTTCGGGTATGTTGTATGTAGGGCTATCTTTCAGCTATGCTCCTGCAGAGTGCAGGGGGTTGGACTAGATGACCTGCAAGGTCCCTTCCAACTCTATGATTCTAAGTGGGGAGTCAAACCCTGTTCTCCAGATTAGAGTCTGCCACTCTTAACCACTACACCAAACTGGACAATAGTAGAAACTTTCACAGGCATTTCTTCCCAGAACTGTTTTTCCCAGTCACCTGACAGGAGGGCAAGGGCAGCTGGGGGGGTTGTGCTGGGCAAAGGTGCCACTCCTCCATCCTTGCTTTTGGGTTTCCCTGCTGTGACAAAAGCGGCATCTCCTCTGCTTCTCGCATAGCGGTGCGCACCCTTCTGCTGTGGCGGGAGGCCTTCTGCTGGCAGTGCTTGTTGCTGTAGGGGGCTGGAGGAGAAATTAAGAAACAAAAGGCACCAACATGGCACACTGTGTGACATCCCTTACGATGAAAACCCAGAAGTAATGTCACATTGCTCTAGGAATCGCTTTAATCTCTGTGGTTTTACCAGAGAGGTTCCAGCAATTCCTAGAGCGATGTGACCTCACTTCCAGTTTTCCCCAGGAGTGAGGTCATGGTGCATGTGGTTCTGCATTTCCCTGTGACCCTGCCTACCTAAACTCCTGCCCATTGCCAGGCCTGGCATCTCATAAGAACATAAGAGACGCCAATGTTGGATCAGGCCAAAGGCCCATCTAGTCCAACACTCTGTCACACAGTGGCCAAAAATACCAGGTGCCATCAGGAGGTCCACCAGTGGGGCCAGGACATTAGAAGCCCTCCCACTGTTGACCCCCCCAAGCACCAAGAAGACAGAGCATCCCTTGCCCCAGAGTCCCTATCTATACCTTGTGGCTAATAGCCACTGCTGGACCTCTGCTCCATATGCTTATCTAATCCCCTTTTGAAGCCGTCCATGCTTGTAGCCGCCACCACTTCCTGTGGCAGTGAATTCCTTGTGTTAATCACTCTTTGGGTGAAGAAGGACTTCCTTTTATCCGTTCTAACCCGACCACTCAGCAATTTCATTGAGTGCCCATGAGTTCTTGTATTGTGAGAAAGGGAGAAAAGTACCTTTCTCTACCTGCTCTTTCCCATGCATAATCTTATAAATCTCAATCATGTCACCCCTCAGTCGTCGTTTCTCCAAGCTAAAGAGCCCTAAGCGCCTTAACCTTTCTTCATAGGGAAAGTGTTCCAACCCTTTTATCATTCGAGTTGCCCTTTTCTGCACTTTTCCCAAAGGTGCCACTGGGTGTGTTGTGCAGCTGCTAATTGCTTAGATCCAGGTGGGCAGCTCTGTTGGTCTGAAGCAGTGGAACCAGGGCTATTTTGGGGCAGGAACGCACAGGAACGGAGTTCCGGCTGGCTTCGGAGTTGGCCACGCCCACTACAGCTAAAACCTCTGCGTGCGTGGCTACCGAGGGAAGGCCTGGAGAGGCGGGGGTGGCCCGCTCTTCGGAGTTGGCCACGCCCACTACAGCTAAAACCTCTGCGTGCGTGGCTACAGAGGGAAGGCCTGGAGAGGCGGGCTGGCCAGTGGGACCCCGGAAGGATCGGGGAGGCATTTAAATGCCTTCCCCAGCCTGTCCAAGCACCAGCTTGGCCGAGCTCCCTGCAGCCGTGGGGTGTCCGGGCAAACCAAGGGAAGGCATGGGGGTGTGGCCTAATATGCTAATGTGTTTCTGCTGTCGGGGTGTGGCCTGTTATGCTAATAAGTTCCTGCTGGGCTTTTTCTACAAAAAAAGAGCCCCGAGTAGAACAAAGTTTGAGTGCACACGAAAGCTCATACCGGGAATAAAACTTTGTTGGTCTTAAAGGTGCCACTGGACTCAAACTTTGTTCTGCCACCAGCTTAGGGAGCCTGGCAGCCCAAAACAGCGAGGATCCTTGTGTTACTGGCTTTGCTGCTACTGCCAGATGGGAAACTGAGGCAGGAATCTGGGGAGTCATTAAGCCGTGCTTTGAATGCCCTTCTCTCCGAACGTCTGCCCACCATCAGGGTACACAGCCGGGGCCTGGATCCAGCAGTCTTTCCAAAGGATTCCCACCGACGGAGCGAGGCATGCTCTCCCCACACAACCCGAAGTGCTGTTTCCAGGGGTCGTTTCGTAGAAAAAGAGCCAGGGGAACTCATTAGCATAACTCATTAGCATATGCCACACCCTCTGACATCACCGGAAGTGTGTCATGAGGCCACACCCCCTGACATCACCGGAAGTGCGGCATAAGGCCACACACCCCGCCTCCAACGGTCCCGGCCGCCACCGGCGGCCTTGCGGTGGACCTGCAAGGCCGGCGGGGGTGCAAGGAAGCCCCACAAAGGCCCTCCCTGGCCCCAGGCAGGTAGGGGTGGGGCGAGGCAGGGAGGAAGCAACTTACCCTCCCTCTTCTCCTGCCTCCTGGCTGAATGAGGGCCGGAAGCGGGGTGACCGGAAGCAGGGGGCGGGACTTCGACACGTGCCCCGCCCCCCGTACCTCACCCGGGGGAACTGCGATCCCCCCGAAATGACCTCTGGCTGTTTCTGTCCAGCAAAACATTTCAGGGGACATTGGAACTGAAGCAGGAGAGGGAGGTGACGGGGCTATGCTCCACTAAGGTTACCAACCTCCTGGTGCAGCCTGGAGCTCTCCTGGGTTTATAACTGATCGCCGAAGATCATCTCCCCTGGAGAAGACGGCTGCTTTGGAGGGTGGCCCCTGTGGCCTTACACCCTGCTGAGGCCCCTCCCCTCCTCAAGCCCCGCCTTCTCCAGGCCCCACCCACAATCTCCAGGAATTTCACGAAGCCAGAGCTGGGCAACCCTATACATCACAGGCAGGAATCCTTCTGAGCACAGACACGCCCTGTTGGATCCAAGCCCGAGTCCTTCCGGGACAAGTTCACGGCAGCTGCAAATTTCTGACTGGCTTCCAAGGCCAACCCAGTTTCCTGGGGCCCTGGATTCCCCCCGCCAGCCTCCAATCGCTGGCTGGGGTTGAGAGCGGGACACCCTGGGTGCATTCAGACGCAGCGTTTGCAACGGAATAGGTGCCGGTTGCAATCGGTGTACTTACCGGCATTCACACGTAGAACATCTGCCTTCCGTCCCTAACCGTTGCAAAGCCCTTTAAACCGTTGTAGTCTGCCACTAGGTCCCCAAGTGGTGGTATCCTGAGTACAACGGTTGTAATCGCCGTACCCACCGTCTGATCGCTCTCCACCGTTGAGAAACAACTTCCCTTCGGAAGCCTGAGGCTTCTGATTTTCGCCCGCCATTTTTTTTTTTAAAGGTCGGCGATATGCGCTTGGGCGAAGCTTCGCCCTGGCGTTTGTTTAAAAAAAGAAAGAAAAGGGCATTAGTTTAACGTTTCGGAGGCGTCCGGGACCTCAGGGAGGCTACTTTGCTCTTTAAACTTTAAAGGTAAGTCCTTACCTTTAAAGTTTAAATGTAAGATGGGGTTTTTTGCGCATGCGCGAAGATTGCCATTCTGTGGATGGCTGCCTATGCGCATGCACAAACTGAGTTTAAAAAAAAAACCCAAACCGCCGATGCCCGCTGTGTGTGGACGGGCATACAGTGATGGGATCCGCAGACAGGAGGTGAGTGTGATCGCATTTCAGCCAGCATAAACTGCACCGGTCCCAACCGGTACAGTTTATGCCGGCTGAAACGGTGCGTCTGAACGCACCCCCTGTGTGGGCCTCCAGGGGGAAAAGGCCCCTCTCTTAGTTTCAGTTTCCCATCTGGTAGCCAGGATGATGTAATTCACCGAAAGAGAGGAAGCTGGGAGCGGAGGAGGGAGGGAGGGGAACCCTCTGCTTCTTCCTCTTCCCCCTCATCTGCCCATCTCTGTGGTTGCTGGTTTCACTCCTCTCTTAACCCTTGGATCGTCTCAGCGTGCAGAAAGAACCCGGTTCAATCCCCAGCATCTCCAGTTTATTTTTATGTGTTGGTTTTATGCATTTAATCCAACGTAGAGTCCCCAAGGCCATGAGCAGTGATAAACGTAGATTCTGGTGGGTAGCCGTGTTGGCCTGGCGTGATCTGGCCCATGGGGTCGCGAAGAGTCGGACTCGACTGTGCGACTGAACAACAACAACAAGCCGTGTTGGTCTGAAGCGACAGAACAAAGTTTGAGTCCAGTGGCACCTTTACGACCAACTAGGTTTAATTCTGGGTATAAGCTTTCACGTGCATGCACACTTGTATCTAATGAAGTGTGCATGCGCACGAAAGCTTATACCCAGAATTAAACTTTGTTTGTCTTCAAGAGAGCCAGTTTGATAGTGGTTAGGAGCACAGACTCTAATCTGGGAGAACCAGGTTTGATTCCCCACTCCTCCACATGCAGCTGCTGGTGTGACCTGGGGACGGTTACAAGTTCTTTCAGAGCTGTTCTCTCACACGCAGTCCTTGAAAGAGCTCTCTCAGCCTCACCTACCTCACAGGGTGTCTGTTGTGGGGAGGGGAAGGGAATTATAAGCCACTCTGAGACTCCTTCGGGTAGTAAAGGGCAGGGAATAAATCCAGTCTTCTCCTCCTCCTCCTCCTCCTCCTTCTTCTTGGTGCCCCTGAACTCAGACCGTAGTCATAAACATAAGCCGCTTTTAAAAATACACACATGTAAAGCCATTAAAAACAAACAAAAATACATAAATGGGAAGGCGGAATCACTAAGCGAGCACCAAAGTAAACAGAAAAGTCTTCGCGCACTGATGGAAGATAACAGTAGAGGGGAACAGGCAGTTTCCTGGTGAAGGAATTGCATGATTTTTGTTGCCCCTTTTTCAGGATGACACCCATCTAGACTTCAGTGGCGGGTGATAGGGTTGCCAAATCCATTTGTTCCCACGGCAGGGGGCTCCCGGACGGCATCCCCAGCGCGCGCGCGCCGCATGCTGTGGCCCCGCCCCCAGCGTGCCCGGCGTCATCACGTCACATCCGGGTGACGTGCACGCCGCGTTGGGGTTTCCCCCGGGGCCCTATTCCGCGGCGGCGGAAATCGGGCCTCCAAAGCGGGGGGAAATTGGCAGCCCTAGCGGGTGAACCCAAAACAGTGTCACCTTGGTGACTGAGTAGGTTCATAGGGGAGTAGGTGGTCATTAAAAAAACCCAGGTTGTAGGCAATGTGCAAGACCTCCCCCTGAGACCCTGGAGAGCCGCTGCTGGTCTGAGTAGACAATACTGACCTGGCTGGATCAAGGGTTTGATTCAGTAGCCCTATTCACAAGTTACAGTGAATGGATGTACATCCCACATGTATGTGCCTACACCTGTATGTAAAAATGAGGCAACACGCAGTCATTTTACGAATGAAAACAGAGACGAATGCCTGGATGAATGTGGGGTTTAAATCGCAAGGTTAGCTGTATATGCATTGAACACAACGTGAAAACTACTCGACACCGTTGTGAAGAAAAATGAAGTTTTCACTGTACAAGGATTTTACATGTGTTTAGTATAATTTATGGCTGGGGGACGGTGTTCCCTCTAAGCTGAGTTAGTGTGAGCTAAAGGTAAAGGTTTCCCTTGCTCGAAAGCCAGTCGAATCCGACTCTAGGGGGCAGTGCTCATCTCTGTTTCCAAGCTGAAGAGCCAGCGCTGTCCGAAGATGTTTCCGTGGTCATGTGGCTGGCATGACTAAAAGCTGAGGCACACGGAACGCTGTTCCCTTCCCACCGAAGCGGTACCTATTTATCTACTTGCAATTTCTTGCTTTTGAACTGCTAGGTTGGCAGGAGCTGGGGACAGAGATGGCAGCTCACTCTGTCTAGAGATGTAAAATTTCCAGAAATTTTGAAGCTCCGAAAAAAACCGTTTTTTCCCCAGTTTTTTCCGGGGGGAAACAGAAATTTTCGGAAAAATTGAAAAAATGCTACATTAGCATTTATTTTGTCTTTTTTAGATTGAAAGTTATTCTGTTACTTTAGGAACGTAAAATATGACTATGGACGTTTTTACTTGGCATGAAATTATCACAACTAGCATATTAAAAATATAGTGTATCCAAACAATTATTACAAACAGAATACCCACCCTCATGCAAAAACAAAACTGGAACCTTTTTATTTTCTTCTGACAATAGCACCTCCTAAAGGAAGAAATGCATCTTGTTCTTGCATTGGAGAGTTCAGTTTGTAACCTAGGACTTGCTTGTCGCAGTGCAGAGAAATTAGATCAATCTTATACCATATATATATATATTAGAAATGATTTGGAAAATATTTGAACACCTTGTCTTAAAATATTTTATTCATCATGTTAAAAT
>NW_015170303.1:622819-624151 GCF_001447785.1 Gekko japonicus | reverse complement strand
CGGGAAAGAAATGCCGGCTGTTGCGTTGCGATACCCTCTTTATCAAGGCTCTTTGGCACGGGGCTCCCGGGGAACTCAAGTGGACTGTCCCCGTCCTTCCGTGTATATGGATTATATGGAATCACTCTTTGGCTTTCTGTTTCCGTCTTGCAATGAGTGTATTTCAGAACCATTTATGTTTGTGTGTGAACTTACGGCTTAAATTGCGACTGTAATAATTCTCTCGCTGTTTGCCTTAAAACCACATTGTTGAAATAGTGTTTATTGCAAAAACCGTCTATCTTGCTTGGGTCTGCTTGGGGCATATTTTCAAACCATTTCCCCAAACTGAGTAGTATATAGAATGCACTGTTGTTCTCTGTGGTCACAGAGATGCCATCAGGGTCTGTTTCCCTTTCAAATGTTGCTCTTTTTTAGCAGAAAGGTAGGTAAGCCGTAATCCAACCATTCTGTGAATGCTGACTCAGGAGTCCCTCCAAATGACCCTGCACGGCTTTACCTCAGGCCCGTAGCCAGGGGCCATTTGAAGTCTTCGGGGGTGGGCCCCTGGCTAAATCAATTAAATAACTCACATGCTTCAGACGGCCCCAGAGAGAGGTGCAGTGCAGGGGGAAGCCAAGGAGAAGCGGCAGCACAGGGGGAGTTCGTGGCGGCCGCCGCATCTTGCCAAAGAGTTGGGGGGCCTGGGCTGAAAGGAAGTTGGGGGGCCTTGGTAGGAAGTGGGGGGGCAGGCCCCCAAATGCCCCACTGTCGCTACGGGCCTGCTTTACCTTGGAATAAACCCACACACCTTGTGCTTTATGACTGTATACGAGAGCCAATAAAACAAGGTAGCTGTTATAGAATTATTTGTCCAGATGTTCTGCCAAAGTGGTCTTCTTTTAATATATATATATTTTTTGCTGGCATGCTTTGGTGAACTTAGGCCAGATACCCTGCCTGCCCCACAAAACAGTGTAACGGCCGCCTCTTCCATTCACCACTGGATCTCCTGTCAACTCTCCACCTGGATGTCTCTCTGTGTGAAAAATGCCAAGTCACAGCCGACTTGGCGGCCACCCCATAGAGTTTTCAAGGCAAGGGGCATTCAGGGGTCTGTGCCTGCCTCTGCGTCATGACCCTGGCATTCCTTGGAGGTCTCCCGTCCAAATACTAGCCAGGGCCGACCCTGCTTAGTTTCCAAGATCAGATGAGATCGGTCTTGACTGGGCCATCCATGTCAGAGCATGCGCTTGCATGCCACCAGGGCCAGCCCCAGCTTATCTTGCACCCTAGGCGAGGATCCCTTCTGGTGCCCCCCCCCCCCCCCACCAACAGCCAAGTTGACAACCA
>NW_015170303.1:620156-622750 GCF_001447785.1 Gekko japonicus | reverse complement strand
GGGGGGGGGCTTTTGTTGGGGGGGGGGCAGTTTGGCGCCCCTAAGGGCCGGCACGCTCTAGGCAAATGTCTAGTTCTCCTAGTGAGTGAGCCGGCCCTGCATGCCACTCCATTTTCAGGGTTGTTCCCGTAAGAGGCAGCGTGGTGTTGTGGTTAGTGTGTTGGACTAGGATCTGAGAGACCCGGGTTCAAATCCCCCCATTAACAGACCACCAGGAACCTCCCCTGTATGCAAAACAGCCAGTCCTGCCTGCATGCATGAATAGTTTTGAACCGACGGGAGCGTTCAGCCGTGCAAGCGCCCACCTGCAGTCATAAGTGGTACAGCCCAGACACACGTTTGCCAGCCACCTCAGCAAGGACCAAATTGGAAAAGATGCTGGAAGATCTTTGAAAGACTCTGTCTTCTTCTGGGTTGTTACTGATCAATTGCAGCCAAGGGGTACCTGCTACAGATTAGAGGATAGTGTGTGGGGAAGGTAGGGTTTAACCTTCCTCCCCCTGCTTTTCACTCATCCAGATTCACACCCCCATACATGCTGTGGTTAGCCCTGGATAGGAGTCCAGTGTTCCCTCTAAGCTGAGTTAGTGTGAGCTAGCTCACAGTTTTTTAGCCTCCGGCTCACACGTTTCTGTCTTCGTTCAGGAAGGATGGCTCCAGGGCAAACTAATTTATGCAGTAGCCAGATCACTTGCTCACAACTTCAATGCCAGTTGCTCACAAAATAGAATTTTTTGCTCACAAGATTCCACAGCTTAGAGGGAGCATTGGGTAGGACTGCTCTGGGGGAGGGATCCCTGCCCTCCTCCTAAAAATAATGTGAGAGGTCTGTTTCAATTGACCCTACCATGCAAGGGAACACTTAAAGCATCTCTCCCCCTTATGCCATAGTCTTGAGCAGAAATGGGGCCGAAGGTGGTGGCTGTTACCCTTTAAAAGGTAAAGGTTCCCTTGCTCGAGAGCCAGTTGAATCCGACTCTAGGGTTGCGGTGCTCATCTCCGTTTCAAAGCCGAAGAGGCAGCGCTGTCCGAAGACGTTTCCGTGGTCATGTGGCCGGCATGACTAAACACCAAGGCCCACGGAACGCTGTTCCCTTCCCACCGAAGTGGTCCCTATTTATCTACTTGCAATTTCTTGCTTTCTAACTGCTAGGTTGGCAGGAGCTGGAACCAGAGACGGGAGCTCACTCCGTCATGCGGCACCCGGGTCTCGAACTGCTGAACTACCGACCTTCCACAGCCTGCAGTTCAGCGTCTTAACCACTTGGGCCATCTGGGATGTCAAATGGCATGGTATAGGCCAGTCTTGTCAGATCCCAGAAGCTACGCAGGTTCAGTACTTAGAAGGGGGACCACCAACGAAGACTCTGCAGTGGAAGGCCATGGCAAACCACCTCTGCTCCTCACTGGCCTTGAAAGCCCCTTGCTGGGGTCGCCATAAGTCAGTTGTGACTTTTCAGTACTTGCATACAGAAAAAGATCTGTCGGGTGGCTTCCCCACTGTCACCGTTTGTTTTGACCTTTCCTCGATATCTTGCCAGAGGACAGAATTTCATTCAGCGCAGAATACAAATAGCCCTGCGTGCATCTCCTTTCAGGTACTATTGCTAACAATGTGGATAAATTCCAGGAGGGGGGGAAATCGACCACTGGGAGTTGCCTAGTAACTGCCGAAGCTGTATGCTTTGATTGGCAGCCTTGAACTAAAAAGAATCTGGTCCTTTCAGACAACCCGAGACGTCTGTGCGAATTTCTTCTTGTTCATTCCTGTTTTTGAGAGCCCGGGAGCCCAGTTAAGGCAGGGTGTTCGGAATTTGCAGCTCTCCCCCTCTTCCACATGTTCTTGCCTGCAATTTATTCCTATCCTGCGTTCACAGTTTTCTTAGGCTTTGTTCAGACAGGAAGCAAAACCATGGCTCCGTGAAACTCAATTCTGGTTATTGTGATTGTCTGAATGCAGGCCACTCCATTAATTACAATTCATTAGGGCCCATTTTGCCAGGATCCAAAGCTGGTTTTGTTATCCGTGGTTAGATTTAACTGTGGTTTCGCATAATGTCTGGATGCAGGCGTCCTGGCTTAATCTTGGTTCGGTTTATTTTGCCGTGGCAGTGCCCCAGGCTACACGAAGAAGGCAATGAATTTGTAACAATAGAAGACAGAAACAAGTGTAGTAAACGCCACTCCATTAATTACAATTCATTAGGGCCCATTTTGCCAGGATCCAAAGCTGGTTTTGTTATCCATGGTTAGGTTTAACTGTGGTTTCGCATAATCTTGGTTCGGTTTATTTTGTGGTGACAGTGCCCCAGGCTACACAAAGAAGGCAATGAATTTGTAAAAATAATAGAAGACAGAAACAAGTGTAGTAAACAAACTGAACAATTACAGCTTGCCCAAAAGCTGATGAACATGTAATAGAGAGTGATGTAGACAAAGCAGCTACAATGAAAAAGTACAAAATGTAAACAATGGAGAACTACTAAATAATTCGACATTGTGTCCGGATGTTTGATAACAACGTTTCAAAGTTCATCATTCAAAGTTTACTACACTTGTTTTTGTCTTCTATTATTATTATATAGTGGTGTAGG
>NW_015170303.1:609210-620085 GCF_001447785.1 Gekko japonicus | reverse complement strand
ACAAAGATGTGCTGGTGTGGTGGGGGGGGGGGGGGGTTTAGAAAGCAAAGTAATAATATAGAGGGGATACAAAAGGAAATAAGGGATTATGTAACAAATGATATATCTCAAAGATTATTATACATTACAGGATATGTAGAACGGAAAAGAAAATATTTCTTCCCCACATCCCTTTCACTATAATTTTAAGACATTTTCTGTCTTAAAATGGTCCTTACTTCAAACGTTTTAAATTTCAAATTTCATAACTGATCTGTTTTGCAACTATGTTATTAGTTTCATTATTACTACATATTCTATGTTACATATTTTGTCATTTCTACATACTAGGTGTAACTTTTAATATAAATTTATTCTATATCCCACAATAAAAGAATAAAATATGTTTTTGTTCACAATTCACTTCCTTATACATTTATATTCAAAACTTGTTCTCATTCTGCTTCTAGGTTATAATACATTTATGTGCATTACAATATATCTATACACAATTTTTGAACTGTTTCTCATTCTAAATTTGTCTCCTGCTTGCATAATAAACAATCCCTCTCCTCAAATTTCGGAATTGATCTGTTTCTCAAATGGGTTGTTAATTTCGCTATTACTGCACAACCGGCCACTTTATTTTCTGATTCGTCTGAGCTTAACTGACCATGGTTGAAAATAAACCAGGTTTTTGTGTTACGCTTCAACCATGCCTTAAATGTCATTTCAGCACTGGGACCAGAGAGCCAGTTTGGTGTAGTGGTTAAGTGTGTGGACTCTAAACATGGGAGAGCCGGGTTTGATTCCCCACTCCTCCACATGCAGCTGCTGGGGTGACCTTGGGTCAGTCACAAGTTCTCTCAGAGCTGTTCTCTCAAGAGCGTTTCTCTCAGAGCTCTCTCAGCCCCGCCTACCTCACAGGGTGTCTGCTGTGGGGAGGGGAAGGGAAAGCCACTCTGAGACTCCGAGTGAAGGGCGGGGTATAAATCCAATTTCTTCTCCTCTTCCTCCTGGATTGCCATGTGGTCTGGTGGGTTTCCACTCCTCAGTTCCAGGAAATCCCAGTTATCCCTAACTTGAAAGTCTCCAACTGGGTGCAACCATGGTGCCTGCCAAGACATTTTCTGGCATTCGTCAAGTGTTTTTAGAAATTGAGCTGGGCAGGTGAGGCCAGCGGAGCTTTTGATTGGCTGGGCAAACAGATCCTCTGCCTTAAAAGTTGAAGAGTTACTGTGAGAGTCATGTCTCCCCTTGCTCCCTGAAATCTTGCGGATGGCTTCACCTCTTGTGGCAGCCACGTTATTGCATCTGTCACCCTGTGTCAGAATTGTAAAGGGGCCGACAGGCTCCAAAAGTGTGGGGACTCCCCTACTCTAAATAATAGTTGCCCTCGATCCAGACATAACGCTAATCTACGGTTACTGCAGGGCTCTTTTTGTAGAAAAAGCCCAGCAGGAACTCATTAGCATAATAGGCCACACCCTGACAGCACCACTCATTAGCACATTAGGCCACACCCCGATGTTACCAGAAGTGTGGTCATCCAGCCACACCCACCTTTCCCTTCTTATTCTATTTACCTTGTTTGTTGTCAAAACCCAGGGCCTTTTTTTGTAGCAGGAACTCCTTTGCATGTTAGGCCACACACCCCGAATGTAGCCAATCCTAATGAGTTTCTGCTATTGGGTGTGGCCTGTTACGCTAATGAGTTCCTGCTGGGCGTGGCCAACTCAGGAGCCAGCCGGAACTCCGTTCCTGTGCGTTCCTGCCCAAAAATAGCCCTGACGGTTAGAGAAAACTATTGGTTGGGTAATTTACGTGTGAAAAGAGAGAGGATTCTAGACGAGTTGTTGTGTTAGTCTGTGGCAGGAAGATTAAAACAAGTTGTCGAGTGGCTTCTCAAAGACTAGCATAGGTTAGTCCAACACAAATCAGAGTATGAGATGCTTATCTTGGAATAAATGCTGATGGGTAGCCGTGTTAGTCTGTAGCAGTAGAAAAGAGCAAGATTCCAGCAGCACCTTGAAAAACTAACAAAAATTTGGCGGGGTAGGCGCTCTCGTGATGAGTCACTGTGACCAGTGACTCACAAAAGCTCCTACCCTGCCACAAGTTTTGTTAGTCTTTTAAGATGCTACTGGATTCTTGCCCTTTTCTACGGAATAGATGCTGTTAGTCTTCAAGGTGTCGCCGGGCTTCCGTTTTAATTTGGGAGCAAAGCTGACTTTTTGGAGGTCTGGAGATATTTCCTTTGAAGCGAGCCCTGCACTGACTGAAAATTCTCCCCCTGAGCCACAAACTCAGCAGAATTTACAGTTCCTCTGGAGAGGGAAGTAAGACATTGCTGGTCGGAAGTGTCTTTGTGCGAGGGTTGGAAGAGCTTTTTTCAAAAATTAAACCTTAACACCGAAGACACGTATAGCAAAAGCCTGGTGGCCTCAAACGTAGCCTCAGCAGCGTTAAAATACTTAAAATTAAAAACTAAAATGACCACGCAATGGAGTATGATTCATATGTGAAGGGGAGGGGGGTGACTGAGTAAATTTAGCTCATATATTCCTGGCCTGTTTTGCAGCTTTCTCTGGAAACCTGTGCATTTTGTATTTATGTGATCTCCAGAACCCTGGCAGAGCTGGGCTGGAACTTAAAAGTTAAATGGCTGATTTTGCTGTCTGAAGTGTGATTCATTTTGAGGATTCATTTCACTTGGAGCTAAGTTCGTTGACCTTGTACTGGGAGGTTTGGGGGTGGCAAAACATTGTATGTGTTTATTATAATGGTTTTATAATACTGTTTCATCGTGTATCTTTTAAATGGTTAGCTGCCTTGGCGGCCCTTGTAAGTGCAGAAAGGCAGGATATAAAGTTTGTAATTAATAATTAGTACTAATGAACAAGAATGCAGGACAGTTGTTGTTCAGTCGCACAGTCGAGTCCCCATGGACCAGCTCCCGCCAGGCCCTCCTGTCTTCCGCCGTCCTCTGAAGTTGGCTCAATTTCATTTTCGTTGCATCGATGACACTGTCTAACCATCTCATCCTTTGCCGTCCCCGTCTTCTTTGACCTTCAATCTTTCCCAGCATCAGGGTCTTCTCCAGTGAGTGCTCCCTTCTCATTGGGTGGCCAAAGTAGTTGAGCTTCAGTTTCATTATCTGGCCTTCCAGGGAACAGTCAGGGTTGATTTCTTTTAGGATTGACTGATTGGATCTTTTTGCAGTCCAAGGGACTCTCAAGAGTCAGGACAGTAGAGACTAGAAATTATAGTTAAGGTGAAAGTTGCCAACTCCAGGAACGGGAATTCCTGGAGATTTGGGGGTGGAGCCTGGGGGGAGAGTGGCATTTGAGGAGGGGAATGGAGTGTCATGCCTCAGAGTCCACCTTCCAGAGCAGCCATTTCCTCCAGGGGAACTGATCCCAGTTGGGGATCAGTTTTAATTCCAGGAGACCTCCAGGCCACGCCTGGAGGTTGGCAACCCGACTTGAGGTACATCTGGATTTCTTGAGTTTTCTTCGTTTCTGTCTGCTCGTTACTTTTTAAGCAAGTCCGTCGTCTCATACACTTAGAAGCGCGCGGACATTCCAAACTCAAATATTTGGAATTTTAGTGGCCAGGAAGTAGAGCTACATTGCTTTCTTCTCTGTAAATAATCTTATTTGGCCTAAGAAGGAAGTAGACCCAGAACTGTTTGATTTATTTTTTTAACTAATACTACGCAGTATTTGTACTCATTTGGCCACCCAATGAGAAGGGAGCACTCACTGAAGGTCAAAGAAGACGGGGACGGCAAAGGATGGGATGGTTAGACAGTGTCATCGATGCAACGAACATGAAGTTGAGCCAACTTCGGAGGACGGCGGAAGACAGGAAGGCCTGGCGTGACCTGGTCCATGGGGTCGCGAAGAGTCGGACTCGACTGTGTGACTGAACAACAACAACAACGCAGTATTAGTATAGTGCTTGTAATACAATGTTCCCTCTAAACTGTGTAGTCCTGTGCGCAGAAATTCTACTTTGTGAGCTACTGGTGTAAAAGTTGTGAGTGAGCTATTTGGCTACTGCACAAATTAGTTTGCTCTGGAGCCCTCCTTCCTGAGCTGAGACATAAATCTGTGAGCCGGAGGCTGAAAAACTGTGAGCTAGCTCACACTAACTCAGCTTAGAGGGAACACTGGTAATGTACTGTTCGTAGCTTTTGAAGAGCATTTATCTTGCCATTATGAAGTGGAGAGCCAGTGTGGTATAGTGGTCAGATGAGGTTTTGGGAGATGCGGGTTCGAAATTCCTGAGAGATTTTTTTTGGGGGGGGGGCCTAGGGAGGGTGGGGTTTGGGGCAGGGAGGGACCTCAGCAGGGGTCTGATGCCATAAAGCCCACCCTCTGAAGCAGTCTTTTCACCAGGGCAACTGAGCTCTGTCGCCTGTGGATCAGTTTTCATTCCGGGAGACCTCCAGCCCCGCCTGGACGTTGTCAATCCTGTACCATATAGGCATGTGGGACGTGTAGAGGGGTGAGCCATGGCCGGGGCAAGAGAAGCAGGATAAAACATTTGGCTGGAGGAAGGATTTGATTACTGATGCAGCCTGTTTCAGAGAACCTGGCGTCTCCGGCCTTCTCCCTGCCCACCAGATTCTTCTTGCTGAGCTTTCTCGGGAGCTTTGATCAGATATTCTGTTTGTTCAGGCAGACTGCCTTGGAAATGCAACATGAAAGGATCCCTCAAGGGGGCGAGGCGTCGCTTACCTTTGTGCATCTTTAATGCAGGCATCCGAGAGTGTGGGTGGATGAAAAGGGAGGGGGGGCGCACGGCTGAAGACGAAGGCAAATTTGCTCACGTGGAAGAATATGTGCAGATGGAGGCAAACGCTTCTGGTTTTGTCGCCTTCTTTCGTGCAAGGGTTTTCCCACGGGGAAAGCGGAGATGTTTGTGGTGTGGCTGGATCGTTGTGGTGGGGGGAACAGGTAACTATTTGGGAAATGTCTATGCCATCTTTCCAGAGGGCCTGCTTGAGGCACCTGAGCCAGGAAACACGAGAAGGCCATAAAAACAACATAAAAATTAATGAACTGTTATAAACCCAGCCATTTTTTAAAATGTAATGTATGAAGCACTTCGAACACTGGAGGTGCTATATAAATGCTAAGTAGTACTGGTGGCGGGAAGTGCCTTCGGGTCGCAGCTGCCTTTTCCTGACCTGGACAGTCCAGGCCAGCCCGATCTCGTCAGACCTCGCAAGCTAAGCAGGGTCGGCTCTGGCAAGTGCTTGGATGGGAGACCTCCTTGGAATACCAGCAGCTGGGAGGCGGGGGCAGGCTTCATTCAGCCACCTCTCTGAATACCCTCCAGGCCCCCAGTAGGAGTCGGCAGAGGTTGCCATGACTTCCAGGCACGCCGGGCACACACACAAAAAAAATGCACACACACCCCCCCAAAAAAAATTGCAGCTGTCTTGTGGCAACCCTGTGTGGTTTTCAAGGCAAGAGATGTTCAGAGGTGGTTTGCCACTGCCTGTCTCTGTGCAGCAACCCTGGCACTCCTTGGTGGTCTCTCATCCAAGGACTAACCGGGGGCCGATCCTGCTTCGCTTCTGAGATCTGGCGAGACTGGGACAGCCTGGGCCATCCGGGTAAGGGCTGAGTCAGAGGTGCCGAACTCATTTATTACGAGGGCCGGATCTGACATAAACCTGGCTTTGTTGGGCCGAACCATGTGTGCCATAAAACATAATGGTAGGTAAAAGGTAAAGGTAAAGATGTCCCTTGCTCGAAAGCCAGTCGAGTCCGACTCTAGGGTTGCGGTGCTCATCTCCGTTTCCAAGCCGAAGAACCAGCGCTGTCCGAAGACGTTTCCGTGGTCATGTGGCCGGCATGACTAAACACCAAGGCGCACGGAACGCTGTTCCCTTCCCACCGAAGTGGTACCTATTTATCTACTTGCAATTTCTTGCTTTCGAACTGCTAGGTTGGCAGGAGCTGGAACTAGAGACGGGAGCTCACTCCGTCATGCGGCACACGGGGGTCTCGAACTGCTGAACTACTGACCTTCCACAGCCTGCAGTTCTGCGTCTTAACCACTTGAGCCACCGCAGCTCCTACCGGAGCTATAAATTGTAAGGACAGCAGTTGGTAAGCTCTGAGTTGGTGTATCCTCACTGCAGGTCCTCATGCGCTGGGAGGGAGGTGCAAAGGAAAACCCACATGGGTTGACTGGACAACCAGTGGTGCAGCACTGGGCAGATGCTCCCACACTGCTTGACCGCTGCAGAGAAGGTTGTTCCGCCATGCTGGAGCCACAGTCGGGGTGGCACTGCCCACTCTCCCCTGAGCAGTCTCCTGTTCCTGCCTCTGGTGCTTGGCCGTGGGGGTGCAGCCTCTGCATCCATTTGCTTGAGGCCATCAGGCTACCCACGTCCTTTGTTACCTGCTTTACGGCATGTGGCTCTCCAGAGTCTTTCCAACATCTGCTCCCGCTGAAGTCTGATGAACATGGGCAGCTGCCTTCCGCTGAGTCAGCCCACTGGTCTGCCAAAACTGGTATTGTCTACACAGACTGGCAGTGACTCTCCAGGGTCTCAGACAGAGGTCTTTCACACCACGTACTGCCTGGTTCTTTTATTGGGAGAGGCTGGGGATTGAACCTGGGACCGCCTGCATGCCACTTAGCCACAGCCCATCCCCGGTCCATTAGCTTGAAGACACCTGGGATTGAATGTGGGAGACCTCCTGCAAGTGGATGTGAACAAATGGAGATCCAGGCAGAAAAACAGCACTGGATGCTTGAAGGCCGCATAAAAGAAGAGAAGAGAATAAGAGAAGAGATTGGATTTATACCCCTCCCTTCACTACCCAAAGGAGTCTCAGAGCGGCTTACAAACTCCTTTCCCTTCCCCTCCCCACAACAGACACCCTGTGAGGTCGGTGGGGCTGAGAGAACTCTGACAGAAACTGTTCTTTTTCAAGAGCAGCTCTTATCAGAACTACGGCTTTGCCCAAGGTCATCCAGCCAGGTGCAAGTGGAGGAGTGGGGAATCAGACCCAGTTCTCCCAGATTAGAGTCCGCACCCTTAACCACTACACCAAACTGGCTCTCTGGCCCCCGGGCCTTATGTTGGACATCCCTGGGTTATTAAGAGTCAAGCTGCACAGTGCACTATAGGAGATCTGTGATGGAAACTTCTATCTGGATTTTTAAAAACAAAACAAAACCATGACAAAGCAGCCATGGGGGGGTGGGGGAGAGCATGCATGCGTGCTTGAGTGGATCGAGTTGGGGCTGCTGTGCTGGGTGGAGAGCAGGGTTCCCTCTAAGCTGAGTGAGTGTGAGCTGGCTCACAGTTTGTTAGCCTCCGGCTCACACATTTTTGTCTCAGCTCAGGAAGGAAGGCTCCAGAGCAAACTGACTTGTGCAGCAGCCAAATCGCTCGCTCACAACTTTAATGCCAGCAGCTCACAAACCAGAATTTTTGCTCACAAGACTCCACAGTTTAGAGGGAACATTGGTAGTGGGGAATTCTTTGCCTCATTTCTCTGGTAGAAGTCCTTATCCCTGATCTCCAGAGGAACTCCTGCGCAACACAAAGGATGCTGGGTAATGTTCCAGGTTGCATGTGGTGTTCATACAGGGAACCTTACTGTTGCTCCCAGAATGTGGCCTGCCACAGACCACGCCCTTATGTCTGGACACTGCAGGGAAGTTCAGTGGTGGGCAGGAGAGCGGTCTTTCTGGGAAGCTCGTCTGGTATTAGCGAACTTCCAATTAAGGAACTCCTGAGGAACACATCACCACCACTCCCAGCACGGTATCTCAAAACCACCGCCTTCGAGCATCTGAAAAGAATGTGGCCACAGAGACTGTTCCCATCAGTGTAAAGGGAACATGATTCTAGTGTTGTGTGTTGTTTGCTGTATGTGCTGCTTTGTTTTGACAGCCCTGTTTTCCAGATATTGTAATCCAGTTTTGGCATGCCTCACACTGTTTCCTTTGTTGCGTTTTCTCATTTTGTAATCCGCCTTGAATCTTAATGAGAATGATAGACTTTAAATAAAACTTAAAAATAAATATGCCAGCTAAATCTGGATGAGATTGATGTGGGTGGATTGTAGGCAGTGTTTCCTCTAAGCTGAGTTAGTGTGAGCTAACTCACAGTTTTTTAGCCTCCAGCTCACACGTTGCTCAGGAAGGATGGCTCCAGAGCAAACTAATGTATGCAATAGCCAAGTGGCTCGCTCACAACTTGAATGCCAGCAGCTCACAAGGTAGAATTTCTGCTCATAAGAGTCCACAGCTTAGAGGGAACATTGATTGTAGGTGTTACAAGAACACACCACTCTACAGCCTGCAAAGCCCCTGGTTCAAATCTTGTCTTTGCTACGAACTCAGCGAAGGCCTTAGTCAAGACTATTGATTCTCAAGCCTTCCCCACCCCACCCCGGCCACCACATACGCATTATGGGAGTGTGGGCATACTTTTCCAGGTTGTTGTGGATGGCAGCAAGATAATTTGTATGAAGTACTTTGAACACAGAAAGTGCAATATAAATGCAGAATATTATCATCGTATGAGTAATACCGAGTGGAACCCCCCTCAGAACTGCACACTCACTTTGGTCCCCTCAGACACCTCAATCTGCAACGTCCATCTTATTTTCTCAAAAAATATCTTGAAGATAAGAGGCCTGAAGCTCCGTGAACACACTTTGAACTGTCTTTTTAATGTATGTGGGACTGTAGTACACATGAACACATGAAGCTGCCTTATGAGAGAGCCAGTTTGGTGTAATGGTTAAGTGTGCTGACTCTAATCTGGGAGAACCGGGTTTGATTCCCCACTCCTCCACTTGCAGCTGCTGGATGACCTTGGGCAAGCCATAGTTCCATCAGAGCTGTTCTCTTAAGGACAGTTCTCAAGAGAGAGCTCTCTCAGCCCCACCCGCCTCACAGGGTGTCTGTTGTGGGGAGGGGAAGGGAAAAGAGCTTGTAAGCCGCTCTGAGACTCCCGAGTGAAGGGCGGGGTATAAATCCAATCTCCTCTCCTCCTCCTCCTTATACTGAATCAGACCTTTTTGGTCCATCAAAATCAGTGTTGTCTACTCAGACTGGCAGCGGCTCTTCAAGGTTTCAGGCAGAGGCCCTTCACATCACCTCCTGCCAGATCTTTTAGCTGGAGGTGCCGGGGACTGAACCCGGGACCTTCTGCGTGCCAAGCAGATGCTCTACCCCTCAGCCACAGCCCCTCCTGAAGGTGAGGCAGGCATGGAGCTGCCAGTGGTTCTAGCTTTAGTAGAGTTGCCTACTCCAGATTCAGAAAATACTTAGAGGTGTGAGGGGGGAGCCTGGGGTGGTGGGGTTAGGGAGGGGTGGGACCTCAGTAGGGTACCGTGGCCTGCAGTCCACCTTCCAAAGCAGCCGTTTTGTCCAGGATAAGTGGGATACATGTTTAAAATAAATAATAAATAAGTGGTTTATTAAATAAGTTGCAAGCTCTGGCACAGCTGTCCTTGAAAAAGAGCAGTTTGTGTCAGAGTTCTCTCAGCCCCACCTACCTCACAGGGTGTCTGTTGTGGGGAGGGGAAGGGAAAGGAGTTTGTAAGCCGCTCTGAGACACCTTTGGGTAGTGAAGGGCGGGGTATAAATCCAATATCTTCTCTTCTTCTTCCTCTTCCTCTTCCTCCTCTTCCTCCTCTTCCTCCTCTTCCTCCTCTTCCTCCTCTTCCTCTTCCTCCTCTTCTTCTTCTTCTTCATCATGTAGTCTGGAGATTTGTAATTCCAGGAGATCTCCAGCCCTCCCCTGGCTGTTGGCAACCCTAAGTCGTAGATCAGCATTCGATTCACTGATATCCTGTGGGTTAATGGGCCTTTTCAGTGTGCTTCTGTCTTCTCCCCTGACTACACTTGAATCAGGCTAGTCAGAAGTTTTCTGCCAGCATCTCCTAAGAGTTCCATTGGTTTCTGGATGCATCCCAGAGAGTTTGGGGAAGGTGAGTGGGATATACTAGATTTGTCAAGCGTTTTCCCCTCCTCTGAGAGGCAAAGGCTCTGAGAGGCTGATGGTGTGGGTTCTGATCCCACTTTATGTCTCCATGAAACAGGTGTTGTGGGTGCCTGGGGGGCTTCAAAATCCTGCTGCACCTATTTATCTGGTTAACGGTAGAAAAGAGCAAGAGTCCAGTAGCACCTGAAAGACGTAACAAAATATGTGGGAGGGGAGGCGCTTTCGTGACTCACTGCTCACTTCTTCAGATACTCACTGCTCACTTCCTCAGGTATCTGAAGAAGTTGAGCCGTGGTTCGCGAAAGCTCCTCCCCTCCCACATATTTTGTTAGTCTTTCAGGTGCTCCTGGACTCTTGCTCTTTTCTACCGCTACAGACTGACTAGCACAGCGACCCCTCTTGATCTATTTATCCAGAGGTGATTCCGAGGCAAAGTCCGCACTTGCTTATGCCCCCACAGGGAAACACAGACCTCTTCCGGACCACTCTGAGCTCTCTCGGTGACTGTCTCTGGCCTCGAGCTGGAATGGTTGGGTTGCCTTCAATGGTGACACTTGAGCTCCCAGAAGACACCCGTGAGCAAGTAGCTGCAACTGTTTGCTGTCACTGTGTTGGAGATAGATCCGTCAGCCGTGTTGATCTGAAGCAGTAGAACAAATGGCACCTTTAAGACCAGCAAAGGTTTATTCAAAGCTCATGCCTTGAATAAGGTATGAGCACTACGGTCAGGGGCCCAAAAGTTGCTGGTCATCCCGGGCCCCAAGGATGCCAAACTAGCTGTGACCAGGGCCAGGGCTTTTTTGGTGGTGGCTCCTACCTGGTGGAATGAGCTCCCGGAGGAGATCCGGGCCCTGCGGGACCTCGTGCAGTTCCACAGGGCCTGCAAGACGGAGCTCTTCCGC
>NW_015170303.1:596809-609192 GCF_001447785.1 Gekko japonicus | reverse complement strand
CTCGCGCCAGGCCTTTGAGTAGAAGCGGCCACCCCATTATACCACCACCGTCAAGGTATCTTAAAGGAGGCATCGACGAGGCCCGAGGAAGAACCTGGAAATTGTAGAAGATCTGATAATGCCGTCGCCATTTGGACACGTACACCATGGGAGTACCATCTGGAACTGTGGTGATACCATCTTGGATTTAGGATACCAGTAATTGGATTGAGTACTGTGGTTTTGGTGTTGGATGTTTTTACTATGTTTTTATATGTTTTTACCTATGGCAAGGCTAACGACCTTGCCCTTGTTAGCCGCCCTGAGCCCATTGGGGAGGGCGGGATACAAATGAGAAAAATAAATAACTAATAAATAAATAAACAAATAAACCTTTGTTGGTCTTAAAGGTGCCACTGGACTCTACGTTTAGTGTGTTGGTGAGTCAGACTAGGATCTGGGGGGGTCCAGTTTCAAATCCCCGCTCAGCCACGGAAACTCACTGGGTGACTTTGGGCCAGTTGTACAATCTCAGCCTAGCCTACCTCACAGGGTTGTTGTGAGGATAAATGGGAGGTGAAGAGAGCAGTGTAAGTTTCGGGTCCCTATTGGGGAGAAACGTTGGATGAAATAAATAAATAATCCCCCCCAAAATTCAAATAAGAATTTATCATCTGTTGAGCAACTCCCAATCGAGAATAACATTCAGACCCCTCCCCCCAAAAAATAAAACATCCAAGGGAGAAAAAAAACCAAGTGAAATCAGTGGGGGATAATAGGGTTTTCAGAAACCAGATTAATAGTGCCATCCTAAACAGTCCCGTCTAATCCTGTCGGAGTCCGTGGGCTTAGAAAGGTGAAACTCTGTTTAGGATGGCAGGATAAATCCTGTCACCTTTGGAAGTTGTCGAGTCTTGTGGGTTTGCTGAAACCAAGCCTCTCTTGGAAACGGCTGCTGTGTTTCCTTTTGGTTTCCTCAGCAGCCCAGTGACCGAAAATCAAAACAGCAAAAGATTAATCTGATAAACCCGCGGCCACAAGCCATCTGGTGTTGGGGAATTTGATGTCTGAGCTCACCCTGGAAGCCCTTCATTCCCGCCTCCCACTTTAATGCAGCTGAGAACCCAAAGCTTGGATTTCTCTGCAGTGGGATGTAGGGATGTGCGTTACTGATTATTTCAGCCAGAGGCTTCCTTTTCAGCCAGAGGAACAGCCCAACACTGGCGCGAAAGTGTACCCGGGACGTACGTTTGCAGTATCTGAAGGGTTAACGGTCCCAAATGTTTTCCGAACGTAGGTAGGCACTTTGCAGATGCTGTTGGCTCAAAATTGACTTAACACTCAGATTGCTTTCCGAGGCTTGGAATACACATCTCCGAATAATGACAAGGTGAGTACCAACGGTGAGGCAGTGCTTTTGAAGCTATTTGAACAGATCCCTTTCTTATACTTTCCTCTGCCTGAGTCTTCAGCTTTCTGCATGTGATAGTAAATACAAATGATCTGAAATCTGTTTTTAACCAGCCTTTAACTGAGGAACAGAGCCAGTGGGAACTGATTCTAACATTGATGTTTGTGGGTTTAGAAAGGTGTAACTTAGGACAGTACTGTAAATTGCTTGTGTTGGACCAGACTCATTCAAGGTGAGAGCTGTGACCTTTGGGCCAAAAATTTAAGCAGATCTGATCCAAGAGAGCGATACTGCTGTTGTTTCAGTGTTCACGCAGTAAAGGTGTATGATTTTGCAAAGTACAGTTTGTCACATTCCACTGTTCTAAATCCCCTTTTCTGTGACTGTGCATAGACTTCGGAACATCTTGCAGGAGAAGCCAGTAGTCACGTGGAATTCCCAGTTCTCCTCGAATGAACATTTCCATTAGCAGCTTGTCTTTTTAAAACCCATGCTTCGTTTGCTCTGATGATTTAGCTCTGCAATATAATTCTGGGTGTTCGTTTGCACTGTACTCTTTGTTGACTTCTACATGCGCATTACATCATGATTTCATTGGTTTTCTGTTGTCATTTTTGCAGTTGCTGTTAGGAGTTTTAGTCCGGTGGAAGTTGGGTTTAAAACAGGGCAACAGCCTCTGGGAGAAGCAAAACAGTACTTTTAAAACAACATTTCCTAACAAAACGTTAATGCTCCCCCACCCCATCCTATCACCATCATTAAGAAAGATGGTGAGTGGCTCATGATGGTGGAAGTTCCAGCTGCTTTATGGTGATTGTCAAGGCAAGAGATGTACAGAGATAATTTGCCATTCCCTGCCTCTGCTGAGCAATCCTGGGCTTTTGTGGTGGTCTCCTAGTCCATTCCAAAGACTTGTAAACAGAGATTTATGATAGCTGCCCTGTAGTTAGGGAATGCTGGAATGCTCTTGGAGATTCACCAAAGTCTGAACCTGTGCAGCTTCCATATGAAGCTTAAGATTTTTGTTCTGGTCTTTCAGTTTGCAAGTTTAAGTTGAGGAATTAGAGGTGTATTGGATTTTGGTTTGGTTTGATTCAGTTTAGGCTGATCCTGACATTATATATGCATGTTCCTATGTTGTGTCTCTATTAATTTGACATCATTTTATTTGCTTCTGCTAGCTGTGTTGTGTGGGGGGGGTTGCTATTATGGACACTAAGTGCAATCCTAAACTGAGTTGGATCTTGTGACAGACTGCACTTTTAAAAGCTTAGAAGTGCTGTGTAAATAGATAAAGGACCGTGAAGGGTTAATTCTTCACAGAGCAAGAGTGCCTTGAGTGACAGGCTGTTCCAAGAGATCTGGATGGTTAGCATCAGCTGGGCAGAGAAAGACTTCTGAACTGGATGCGGAGGAGAGATGCAGCCTGATTCCAGCCCTAGCTGAGAAGAGTCAAGTACTGACAGTTTTGGAATTCAGCCATCACTGAGAGCAGTTTAACACAGACAGGAGAACTGGGGAAAGTTGGCAAGGAAGTTTGAGAAGTAGGCAAAGTAGGTACCTGGGCTGAGGCAGCAGCCAAAATACCGTACTGTGACAGGGTGAAGTCTGTGTGCTTAGAAGAATATAGCTCTGTTTAGGATTGCACAGGAAAGCATTTTGCAGATTAAAAAGCACTTGCAGCGGAAAGAAAGCCCCTGTCCTTGATCACGGGGATTTCTGTTTGGCTCACTGCTACCTATTTTGACCAGATGTTGCCTACAGATATCCAAGACTACCTTTGCAGGCATGAAGACCAGAAAGGTGCTTTTTAAAAAAATGCAAGAAGGTGGAGATTCTCAGGTAGATGAATTTGGCATCCTTATGCCAGGGAGGTGTGCCCGGTCCTTTCTCTTTCGATATTTAGAAGGCCATTGGAGCTGGTTTCATTTAGGATGGCATTTGATTCATTTAATTTTTTCCTATTTATTAGCTGTCAGAAATTGTGATTTTAAATTGTGGGGTTTTAAAATGCATTTTTATGGTTCTTGTTTTGTTTCTATTGTAACCCACCTCAAGTTAAAAAGATGGCTAATAAAGGTTTTTAATAAATAAAAATGGGGCAGTGTCTCTGCCTGACACAGAGAGCCCTGAGTATAGATTACTTCCAATGTTTGCAGCCCAACAGATTGCTCCTGCGTTAGTGCTTGGGTGGTCTGAAATCAGACAGCCAGAGCTAGGCAAGTGAAACATTAATTTGCAAAGATCCAGGATGTAGTGAAATCCTTTATTGCTTTGGCCTCTGCTTCTCACCAGTCCTTGGGGATGTTTCCTTATGTTGACACAGCCAGCCGTTTTTGGTCCGCCCACTTCAAGTACAAGCCCTAACAATGTGTTTGTTTCTCTGATACCATTTCTTTGCCATTGAGATGTACATTCCAATGTGCAGACAGCATTTGAAAACATGAACATTTTATGGAAAAATCATTTGATACAAGGAAACAGCCAGTGTCCCCCAAAAAGAGTCCAAAAAGGACTCGGTTTGTGCACAGGGGAAAGTGAAATCTAAACAAGGTGGGATTTTTCAGATGAAGCCATTGGAGTGAGAAGTTCAGTAGCTTTGGAATAGCGGACTGCGTATCTTAACCGTCTGGTCCTGAGCTCTAACTTAGTGAGCTTATCCAGGGTTCTGTTTGCTCGGAACTCGGAACTCTTTTCAGTCTCTATTGCAGGTGTTTCGCATCAGCCTCTTTGATAGGCTGGTTATTGTGTGGCCATTGGATTGGTCAAGATGGATTGGGGATGGGGTCATGGCTCAATGGGGAGAGCTGCATCTACTTTGTACACAGGAATGGTTCAGTGCTCAGTGTCTCCAGTTAAAAGGACCAAGCAGTAGGTGATGTGAAAGGATATCTGCCAGAGACCCTGGAGAGACACTGCCAGTCTGAGTAGACGAGACAGACCTTGATGGACCAAGGCACCTTCATGTATATGTGTGTTCATGTATGACCCTGTGTGCTCCAGACGTGATCGGTCACCAGGGCTTTTTTTTGTAGAAAAAGCCCAGCAGGAACTCATTAGCATAATAGGCCACACCCAACAGCAGAAACATATTAGCATATTAGGCCACACCCCTGGCAGCACAGCTCATTAGCCTATTAGGCCACACCCCACATGTTACCAGAAGTGTGGTCATCCAACCACACCCACCTTTTGCTTCTTATTCTGTTTACCTTTGTTGTCAAAACACAGGGCTTTTTTTGTAGCAGGAACTCCTTTGCATGTTAGGCCACAGACCCCTAATGTAGCCAATCCTAATGAGTGTCTGCTGTTAGGTGTGGCCTATTATGCTAATGAGTCCCTGCTGGGCGTGGCCAACTCAGGAGCCAGCAGGAACTCCGTTCCTGTGCGTTCCTGCCCAAAAATAGCCCTGTCAGTCACCCACATTCCTGATTTGGCTCTGATGCTATGCTGGGACCTCAAATTGTGATTTGCTTGTAGCCAGGATAAGCTCCAGCTTTTCTGCTCCAGCTTTTCTGCATCTTGTCGCCTCCCCTTCTGCAAAGGCAGCGTCGAGCTGGCGATGGCATTCTGGCACCTTTCCGCCCTTTGGCTCATCTTTCCACTTGTCCTTCACACATTCTCTGAGGCTGGAGGATGTCCCTGCAGGGATTATCGAATGCCTTTGCAACTTAATGGTGCAAATCCCTGCAGCCCTCTCGGATGTCTCCCTGATTTGAGCTGCCGCTTGAATAATTAAGGAGGAAGGCTTAGTCAGTCTCAATCAGTAATTCAATCGGCATTGTCCCAGGGTCTTTACTAACAGCTGGAGAGTGTGCCAAAGTCGTTCCTTTATTTCTGGGTGTCTTAAAACCTCCCTGCGATGTTGTCCTTTGCAAACAGGGACTGCGTTTGATTTGCTTATAGAGACGGTCTGTGTGTGAATTCATCTTTTAAACATTATTTTACAAAGATTGTATTTACTTCTTTTATACCTCAATTTTATCCCTCATAGTAACTCCGAGTGGCCTTCAATATTTTGCCCTTCTCCATTTTATTCTCACACCAGCCCTGTGGGGTAGGTCAGGCTGAGAGCATACAACTGGCCCAAGGTCACCCAGTGAGCTTCTGTTGTACAGTGGGGATTCGAGCCTGGGTCTCCCAGATCCTAGTCTAACCCCTCCAACACACTGGCTCTATAACGTGGGGTATTTTGACGGATTAATGAGATAGTGCCTGCAAACTGCTTTGAATGCTCTATTTATATATTTTTTCAAAGTTTATTTATAGATTTTCCATTACAAAAAAGAAAATTTCATTTGGTACATAACATTCTTGGGAGTATATATTATACATTTCCCCCCGTCCATTTATTTACTTTAGTCCACCTTTTCTGAAAAGTCTTGTCATCTTTCCCTGCTAATATCATATTTACTTTGTCCATTTCCACTATTTCAAGGATTTTTTCAATTATCTCAACTCTTCTGGGTATTATATCCGTCTTCCATTTTTTTGCTACTAGGATTCTGCTCACCGTGAGAATATATAGAATAATACATAGGTCATCTCTATTACTTACATCTAGTATCATATTAAGGAGGAAAGTTTCTGGAAGAAGTTGCAATTCTATGTCTGTAACCTCTTTTATCAGTTTTTTTAACCATTTTCCAAAAATAATTATTTTATCACACCTCCACCATGTGTGGTAATAAGTTCCTATATTATTTTTACATCTCCAGCAGGTTCCTGATACATTCTTATAACATTTGGCTAACTTATCTAGTGTCCAGTGCCATGTATAGAATAATTTAAGTAGATTTTCTTTATATGACATAGCTCTTACAATTTTTACCGATTTCCATGTTTTTTCCCATTCCTCCGTTTTTATTGTGTGGCCTACGTTTTGTTCCCATGCTATCATACAAGGCTTTATTTATAGACAAGCTAAGGAAAACCTGAGGACTCAGTGTAATTATTATTATTATTATTGGATTATTATTATTATTAGTAGTAGTAGTATAAGTATAACAACTTTTGAAGCTGCTGTTGGCCTTGGTCTCCAGGTAACAGCACCTTCAGTCTTCATTTAGGATTGATGTGTTCTCTTGTCAGCATCTGGGGGAACCAGCGGGCCTTCCTGTTTCAAGACAGTGTCTTGTGGAAAGTACCTTGGGTGGGAATTTAAGGAAGTCACCGTGGCCTCCTCAGTTTCAAGTCCCTGTTCAAAAGTACTGTGAGCGTGCTGAGCTGTTTTCTCTCAGCCCCCATGTTCGGGAGGCACCTGTTGGGTGGGTGGGTTTCTTTCATTTCACAGAGGCCCCTGAACAGAGCAGGTTTCGTTTCAAAGAGTCAAACCTCGGAGGAAGTTGAAGTCACGGTATGATAAGAATGACAAAATCCAGGAGCTCAGAATGTGGGCCCTGCAGAATTAGTTCACCTCTGTATGGAGTGACCGTGGCTCAGAGGGAGAGCACTGGCTGGGCATGCACAAGGTCCCGGCCCAGGTTCGATCCCCAGCGCCTCCCATTAAAAGGATCAAGTAGTAGGAGAGATGAAAGATCTCAGCTGAGACCTTGGAGAGCTGCTTCTTCATTCACACCCCAGTTGGGACCCAAAGCAGCTTATGACCGTCTCTCTTTCTCCGTGTGATCCTCACAATAATCCCATGAGATCAGTTAGGCTGAGAATGCGTGCCTGGCCCAAGATCACCCGGTGAGCTTCGACGACAGAGCAGGCATTTGGATCTGGGTCTCCAAGCCCTTGGGGAAAGGGGGTTTATTTCTTTGTTCCTTTCCCATTTTGTCTTTTC
Organism: Gekko japonicus; assembly: GCF_001447785.1. Classification (NCBI taxonomy): domain Eukaryota; kingdom Metazoa; phylum Chordata; class Lepidosauria; order Squamata; family Gekkonidae; genus Gekko; species Gekko japonicus. The sequence continues at coordinate 602,014 of NW_015170303.1, read as the reverse complement.
AAAATGCCTGCTCCCTGATTTCTGTGCATGCACAAGAAAGAAGCGTGCATGCCCACAAAAGCTTATACCCAGAATTAAACTTTGTTGGTCTTAAAGGTGCCACTGGACTCAGACTTTGTTCTGCCTCATACCACTTCTTAATTTATTAGTTTTAAGCAGATTACTGAAATATAGAAGAAGCTAGGCCCCAGTTGAACAGCTGTGAAAATCTATCACAGATGCAGGGGTCATTTCGTAGTAAAAGAGGTGCAGGAGCTCATTAGCATAACTCATTAGCACAACTTATTTGCAACACCCCCTGGCATCACCGGAAGTGTGTCAGAAGGCAACACCCACCACTCAGACTCCACTGGACTGTTTTGGATTGCTAGCTATTGGGGGGGGGACGTGCAGATCTGTTCTCACAGAGGAGGGAGAGCTTGTACCTGAATAAAACTTGGTCTTACAGGTGCTACTGGACTGTTTTGGATTGCTAGTTATGGGGGGGGGGCGTGCAGATCTGCCCTCACAAAGGAGGGAGAACTTGTACCTGAAGGTGGGCCGGGGGAGGGGGAGCTCTGCAACTTACCTGGCTGCTTCTTGCTCCTCGTGGCCCAACGGAGGGCTGCTGGGAGAAGGGGGTGGGGCTTGTAACATGTGCCCGCCCCCTGGGCTCCTTACTGCCGGAGCTCCGTTCCTGTGCGCTTCTGCAGGAAATGACCCCTGCACAGATGCATAACATTTTGCAGCTAAAAGAGTGATAAGGAGTGATTATCTTCTAATAAAAGAGGTGATGTCTCCATATGATCTATTATTTTGAAACAAAGGAAGAATTAAAAGATTTCTAGGCTCTGAAAAACAAATGCATTCAAAGGTCACGTGATACGGGGTGTCTACGCTACCTGCACCACAGTCACATGCTCAATCAGAGTATGGTGTCTTAAAGATACCTCCCTTGCAGAACTCTAGACATTAGGGCGTTGAGGCGCGCCAACATAAAGGTACGCCTACAGCGACGAACAGTAAAATGTGAGCAGTAATCAGAAAGCTCTCCAGGTGGAAGAATACCAACAAATTGAGTAGAACAAACATGTCGTGCTCTACAGATTATACTGTTATAATCGTACTTAAATAGACATTTCTTGATCATTCATATGCCTTCCAGTCTGGTAGTTGAATAAAGGGAGTCCAAGGAAAGACTGAGGAACTATAGTCATTGCTCGACAAGTTAGAACGGATAAAACGGATAAAAGGGTTAGAATGGATAAAAGGAAGTACTTCTTCACCCAAAGAGTGATTAACACTTGGAATTCACTGCCACAGGAAGTGGTGGCGGCTACAAGCATGGACGGCTTCAAAGGGGAATTAGATAAGCATATGGAGCAGAGGTCCATCAGTGGCTATTAGCCACAAGGTATAGATAGGGGCTCTGGGGCAAGTGATGCTCTGTCTTCTTGGGGCTTGGGGGGGGTCAATAGTGGGAGGGCTTCTAATGTCCGGGCCCCACTGGTGGACCTCCTGATGGCACCTGGTATTTCTGGCCCCTGTGTGACACAGAGTGTTGGACTGGATGGGCCTTTGGCCTGATCCAACATTGGCGTCTCTTATGTTCTTATGATCATTCATATGCCTTCCAGTCTGGTGAATAAAGGGAGTCCAAGGAAAGACTGAGGAACTGTATCATTGCTCGACAAGTTTATCCCGGTGGGAATCATAAGCGTCCTCTCTGACTAAGCCGAGGTAGCCCTCTTGAATGTCGGAGTGTAAAATTTTAACTTTAAGGGCAAAAGCCTTCAACCAGGCCAAAGCTTCAAGAAATGGTTGTCCCAATTCAGCTCGGAGGGCTACCTTCGCTAGACAATTCGAAATTCTGCAGATGGGATGTAGGAATTTAAGAAGGATTGAATCAAAGGACTCCCCTATTTTGTCAGACCGGATACCAGCCCTCTCCTCTCCTGTCGTCTTCACACAGGTCCCGTGGAGATGGGCGTCAGGCAGTCTGCAGCCAGCGATCTCTCCATCGACCAGCCTCCCATGACAGAAACTGTCCAGGGCGCTTACAAAAGCGGAGAATTCGCTAAAGCCCAGGAGCTGATTAAAACAGCATGTCAGGAGAACCTCTTACAAGTGGAAAAGGTAAGGGGGCCGGGTTGATCGTTCTGGGCCGGAAGGCAAAGGGAAAGCAACTTCTGTGCTTCAGAGAGCAGGTGATTTTATTTTATTTTGGTAAATTCAGGACTTTTGAATAGGAGAACCGGTGTGACCCAGCGACCTCCTGTCGGTATAAGCAACAAACTGTACATGCCTTTCCTGTTGCCCGCCAAGTGTTTATGGGAAGTGGGTGGGGCCAGGTGAGGTTTTCCCCCTGCAAGGCTTCTGATTGGCCATTGGAGACTTGATTGGCTGTGCAGATTTTGTAAAAAGTTGCTTTGGCTGCAGCTGCCACCACAGCAGAAGCATCTGTAATGTAAGCTGTGGCGGCCACTTTGTGGCAGAACCCACCACACAATGTCAGAATTCTGTAGGTGCCCACAGGCTGAAAAAGCTTGAGGAGACCAGGCTTAGGGCAAATGTAGTCGTTGTTGTTGTTATTATTATTATTTATTTGCTTTATTAATTGCCCTGTCCCAACCTATGCCGTGCTCTGGGTGGTCTCTAATCTGGGAGAACCGGGTTTGATTCCCCGCTCCTCCACATGCAGCTGCTGGTGTGACCTTGGGTCAGCCACAAGTTCTCTCAGAGCTGTTCTCTCAAGGGCAGTTCTTGAAAGAGCTCTCTTAGCCCCACTTGCCTCACAGGGTGTCTGTTGTGGGAGGGCACGTGCAGAGGAGAGTCAGAAAGGACGTGGCTGCTTCACTGTTCCCCTGTAAATGCCTCTGGTGTTTGCAATGTCGTAGACAAGCTCCACAGCCCAGAGTAAGCCCAGCAGAGCAGGGTTCTCCAACGTAGTGCCCACCAACAGTTTTCCTGGTCCCCCCCCCCAGGTATTTTTAGAAACTGGATGGGGCCAGATGGGGCTTTTGCTGAGCAAGGCTTCTGACTGGTCATTGGAGATTGAGCAGCAGCTGCCGTCACGACACGAAAACCCTCGCTGTGTGACTACAGAGATAAGCTGCGGCTGCCTGGCTCTGCCTCCTGTGGCAGCCGTTTTGCGGCAGCCGTTTTGTGACTGCGCCCGCCACGCTGTGTCAGGATTCCAAAAGTGCCCGCAGCTCAAAAAGTAGAGGGTCTTGTGGGGAGTATTGACAGGGTGGAATCACTAGGTTGATGCCCCTCTCCAGGGCTCTTTTTGTAGATAAAGCCCAGCAGGAACTCATTAGCATAATAGGCCACACCCAACAGCAGAAACCCATTAGCATATTAGGCCACACCCCTGACAGCACAGCTCATTGGCATATTAGGCCACACACCCCCATGTTACCAGAAGTGTCCTCATCCAGCCACACCCACCTTTTGCTTCTTATTCTGCAAAAGGTAATTGTTTGTTGTCAAAACCCAGGGCTTTTTTTGTAGCAGGAACTCCTTTGCATGTTAGGCCACACACCCCTAATGTAGCCAATCCTAATGAGTTCCTGCTGTTGGGTGTGGCCTATTATGCTAATGAGTTCCTGCTAGGCGTGGCCAACTTGGAGGCCAGCCGGAACTCCGTTCCTGTGCGTTCCTGCCCAAAAATAGCCCTGCTCTCACTTGTCAAGTCTCTCCTAATAATGTCTCCCGTCGATCGCTGCACTGTCTCAGCAAACACAGCTTGGTCCTTTATTCCTACACCTTCGAGTCAACCAGCCAGGTGAGAGGGATTCTTTGTAGCTACATTGTGGCCTTCAAGGAAGACTTGGGTTCCATTTTGGAGGAAGCCACATTGATAACGGAGAGGAAAATGAACATTTGGGTGTGTTCTTGTAAGAAAGAACGAATTAGAAAAGGACCATGGGTGGGCAGTAGAAAGAAGAATGACGGATCCGTTCTCATCAAGAATTGTGTTCGCGTTAACCCAGTTCCGTGGAAACTGTGGAAAGAACACAGCAATTATTGAAATTTGATCCACTTTGTTTACCGTCGCTGTTGCTAATCCTCTGACAATGGGGAGTGGAAGGGGTTTTTTTATTATTCAAAAGCACCCACCAGCATTGGAGAGCACCATAATATTTTATTTTTAAAAAATGGCTATATAAATGGTGCTTAAATCCTTCCTCCCACCAAAGGAAAATAATTTTTCTGTATTTTATTCACTGGTTTTCAGCAGCAGGGAGGGAGCCGTTTCATATTTTCCACCTTAGGCATCAAAGTCGGTCGGTTTTCGCAAACTCTGACCCCTGTGGACTGCATGCCTGCTTGCTTCTAGAACTTTCCCAAACCACTCCTTCCCCTGATAGTTAACTGATAGTTACAATGCATTCTTTTACTGTGAGCATGCCCAGGTTATCAAGGTGCGTGTTTTCTGAAACTGCTGAGCAGAGGACGCCAAACATGTTATATGACTGGCCACCTGGAAAAAGAAGGACAAACATATTAGGAGAGTGGCTTGTTAGCATGAAAGCATGGTGGGTTTCAGTTCATTCCCGTGCTCTGTTCTTTTGCTTTCCTCCAGTGCCATCTGTTGAGCATTTCAGCTGCCTACGGGGACACACAAGCTGTGAAGTATTTGCTGAAGGAAGGTTGTGTGACATTACCCACAGAACCAAACGATGACAACCCGGCAGTGCTGGCAGCATATTTTGGGCACCACAATGTCGTGAAAGAACTGCTTGATTCTCTTCTTGGTAGGTTAAGGCTGCAGTCACACGAGCAGTCCACACTGATATAGTTGCGTTCCCTTTGTGTATTTAGAAGAAGAAGAAGAAGAAGAGATTGGATTTATACCCTCCCCTTCACTCCGAGTCTCAGAGCGGCTTACAAACTCCTCTCCCTTCCCCTCCCCACAACAGACACCCTATGAGGTAGGTGGGGCTGAGAGAGCTCTTTCGAGAACTGCCCTTGAGAGAACAGCTCTGAAGGAATTTGTGGCTGACCCAAGGTCACAGAAGAAAAAAGGGGAAAAAACTGAACCTAAACCTAGAATTCAGAACCTAAAAAGGTTATTCAGGAATAGAAGAGGGCCAACTCTAAAAATCTAATTATGAAACATACAAAAATATACATGTATTTATTCAACATAAATTAAAATAACACAAGGGCCCATTCATACCTCATATACAAATATAAAAACATACAAGGGCTAATAAGATA
>NW_015170303.1:595835-596017 GCF_001447785.1 Gekko japonicus | reverse complement strand
CTAGACTCCAGTTCCTTTGCCAAAAGAACCAGATGGTGTTGCTGAACTGGCCGTCCTGTGGCAACAGGCTTGCATTTGTTCAAGACGTCCCCTTGTTTTGGAAGTGACTTCACAACGCCAAGGGATCAACACTTCACATACTGACACCTTGCTGAGTGCACGTCCGCCTTTCTCTGTGAGAC
>NW_015170303.1:577389-595766 GCF_001447785.1 Gekko japonicus | reverse complement strand
ACATCGGACTTATGGATAGAGATGTGAAGGCCCGGAAAAAAACCGGAAAAATTCGGGGGGAAAACGGGTTTTTTCCGTTTTTTTTCCTGAAGCCTTTTTGTTTTTTTCCGAAAAATTGATAAAAGAAAAAAAAAATGATTATGGAACGTTTTATTTTAACAAGATGAATAAAATATTTTAAGACAAGGTGTTCAAATATTTCCCAAATCATTTCTAAAAAATATGTATGGTGTCAGATTGATCTAATTTCTGTGCACGGAGGACAAGCAAGTCCTAGGTTACCAACTGAACTCTCCAATGCAAGAACAAGATGCATTTCTTCCTTTAGGAGGTGCTATTGTCACAAGAAAAGAAAAAGGTTTCAGTTTTGTTTTTGCATGTGGGTGGGTATTCTGTTTGAAATAATTGTTTGGATACACTATATTTTTAATAGGCTAGTTGTGATAATTTCATGCCAAGTAAAAATGTCCATAGTCATATTTTATGTTCCTAAAGTAACAGAATGACTTTCAATCTAGAAAAAAACAAAAGAAATGCCAATGTAGCATTTTTTCAATTTTTCCGAAAATTTCTGTTTCCCCCTGAAAAAAACGGGGAAAAAAACAGGTTTTTTTCCGAGCTTCAAAATTTCCGGAAATTTTACATCTCTACTTATGGAGACACCCCGTAGGCTTTTCAGACCTTTTCAGAGATGTTCAGAGGTGGTTTGCCATTGCTTGCCTCTGTGTAGTGACCCTGGACATTCTTAGTGGTCTCCCATCCAAATACTAACCAAGGCTGATGCTGCATAGCCTGGTTTGCACCATTAAAAATGCAATATAATGCATCTTGCGTCCGTGTAGCGACCCTGGACTTCCTTAGTGGTCTCCCATCCAAATACTAACCAAGGCTGATGCTGCATAGCCTGGTTTGCACCATTAAAAATGCAATATAATGCATGCCACAAACCGGTGTACTAAAAAATCCGGTGTACTAAAAAAAGGGCAATATACAGCAAACTATGCGATAAAGCAAGATTACAAGACGGAAGAACCAAAAAAAACCCCTATCTTACATACATAGACAAGGCAAGAAAACTGGATTATAAAATAAGAAAACAGTGCAACGGAGACAGGATAATTAAGACAAGACACCGTGCTGTGAAAACTGCCTAAAATGTTCAGGTAAGTCAGAAGTGTGACCAACAGCCTGATCATGTTTGTTTCTCAACAGCTCCCATCAACTCCCTGCAGCTTTTGAACTGGATGCTGGCCATCGCTTGCAAACGGGGTCACCTAGAGGTTGTCCGGCTCTTGGTCCGCATGTACAGCGCCGACCCGGACAGCTGCGCCGTGCGAAAGAACGAGTTTCCAGCCCTCATCAGGCTGCCTCTCTACGCAGCAATCCAAGCAGGTACACAGGGCTGCGCGTCATTCCCTTTAAAGGGGCCTCCTCTCTGTTTCAAAGCACCTGAGACTACAAAGCCCCTTTTCTTTCAAGGCAACTCTGTCTGGGATCGCACAAGAAAACATTTGTCTTTTAAGCGTGAGGCACATTCAGACAGCCAAATCCATAGTTTCTGAGCTGCACCCAGTCTTTGCATTGGCACCCAGATTGGAACTCCTAACCTTGCTCTATTTGCTGGGTGTCTGCGTAGAGTTGAGGTGGGGCATCTAACCTGGCACAGTAGCACTGGTGTGCTCCTCATACCCATGTGAGAGGCACGGCTAAGGAATGTTTTCACTGCAACAGACTAATACATGATCTGCTGTTCAGGAATACTCAGTGGCTTCTGTGTCCTAAGGATCACTTTATCCATTGCACACATTTGAGACAGCAAAGTGTGATAGTAAGATTTTGGATTGCACCACTTTGGATGGCGTGAGACAGCAAAGTGTGATAGTAGGATTTTGGATTGCACCACTTTGGATGGCGTTGTGCATGTCAGAGTTTTGAATGTCAAAACCTCCCTGCATGCAGTAAGCTAGCACAGCAGGGAGAAAGTGACACATTCCTCCCTCTGATACTAGTTCATTAAATTTGGGGAGGGTTTTTTTTTTTTACATGGGTAAGCATTCTAAAAATTATAATTTGCAGTCTGAAATGGTCATTTGTGGAGTGCTAGCATCCACAGTTTGGTGCAGTGGTTAGGAGCACGGACTCTAATCTGGTTCTTGCAGAGCTGTTCTCTCATGAGCAGTTCTCGAAAGAGCTCTCTCAGCCTCACCTACCTCTCACGGTGTCTGTTGTGAGGAGGGGAAGGGAAAGGAGATTGTAAGCTGCTCTGAGACTTTGAGTGAAGGGTGGGGTATAAATTCAATCTCTTCTTCTCCTTCTGCATAATATGCATAATATGTAAAACTGGCTCTCAGATTTGGTCATAAATTGAAGCTTTGAAGCTATTTTTAAAAATATTTTATTTATAGAGTTATATTATGTTGTACAGCCAAATGCATACAAATTGGTTTATACATTCGGAGTCTTTTACTTAAGGTGATTTTCCCACCACGTATACTCTTAACCATCTTTTTTGGAATAAAGTTTCATCTTTTCCATGAATTAACATAGTTCATTTGTCCATTTCTGCAGTATACAGCCATTTCCAAGCTATTTCCTGTCTAGAGGGTTGTCTGTCCGTTTTCCAATAACGGATTATCAGTATTCTTGAGGAAGTTAAGATATATGTTAACAAGTATCTATCTTCTGGCTCATAACAATTCAGTATTTCTAGTATTATCTTTTTAACAGATCTCCAAACTTTTTGCATTTTACCACATTTCCACCATATATGGAAAAAGGTTCCAATGTTAGTCTTACATTTCCAACAGTTTTTAGACATCGTGGCTGTACATTTAACAATTCTGTCCGGTGATCAGTACCACCTATGAAACATTTTGTATACATTTTCTTTAAATGATGAAGCTTCGAAGGTATTGAAGCTTTGCCCTCTCCTGGCAGGCCAGATGGGACCTCTAAGGGGCCTATTGAGAAGCTCCGTTTCCTTGGGCCAGTATGATATCATGGCTGGAGTGTCAGATCTGGGTTCAAATCCACACTCTGCCATGAAGGCTCACTGGGGTGCCTTGGATCAGTCACGCGCTCTCACCGCCTAACCTGCCTCCCAGGGTTGTCACTGTGAGGCTAAAACGAAGGAGGGGAGAATATTGTTATAAGTCACTTTGCGATTCCATGAGGGAGAAATGTGGGAGATCAAAACAGCCAAGCTATGGGAAACAAGCTTATTTCTTTGCTTCATTTTATTTATTTAAGTATTTATCTATCAAAATTTATACTCTGCCATTCTACCCTCATAAGGGCTGCCGAGGCAGCGAACAAATTAAAACATACATAATAAAATTGCATTTAAAAACCATTAAAACCGGCAAAAAATATTAAAACCAAAGCTAAAATATATTTGCTGTTGTTCAGTCGCACAGTCGAGTCCGACTCTTCGCAACCCCATGGACCAGATCACGCCAGGCCTTCCTGTCTTCCGCTGTCCTCTGAAGTTTGCTCAATTTCAGTTCGTTGCATCTATGACACTGTCTAACCATCTCATCCTTTGCCGTCCCTGTCTTCTTTGACCTTCAATCTTTCCAAGCATCAGGGTCTTCTCCAGTGAGTGCTCCCTTCTCATTTGGTGGCCAAAGTATTTGAGCTTCAGTTTCATTATCTGGCCTTCCAGGGAACAGTCAGGGTTTATTTCTTTTAGGATTGATTGATTTAATCTTCTTGCAGTCCAAGGGACTCTCAAGAGTCTCCTCCAGCACCATAGTTCAAAAGAATCTATTTTTCGGCCTTCCTTATAGTCCAACTCTCGCAGCCATACATGACTACTGGGAATACCATTGCTTTGACCATGCGGACTTTTGTTGGCAGGGTGATGTCTCTAGTTTTTATCATGCTGTTTAGGTTCGCCATCGCTTTCCTCCCAAGGAGCAGGCGTCTTTTAATTTCATGGCTGCTGTCAGTCTGTGGTGATCTGGGATCCCAGGAACGTGAAGTCTAAAATATATACAAAAGCATAAAAAAATTTGTTCACAAGCTTTTTGCTTAAAAAGACAGTGAAACATTTCCATAGAATTAAGGGTGGGACTGCGCTTTGGGGCCTTAATATACACCAGGCCTACACACACATGGCTTGTCTTTCTTGTGAACGTGTTCTCTGCTTCCTTTGGCAGGGCATGAGGACGTAGCTGCCTTTTTGCTCCAGAACGGAGCCTTTTTTTGTTCCTACATCCTGATGGACTGCCCTGGTGAGAGCAAGAAACTTCTACGCAAATACTTCATTGAAACAGCAGCGTCGACCAGGAGTGCTCCAGCAGTACCAGTAAGGAGCTGTGGGCATGTTGGGAAAGCAGGCATTTGGGGAAGCCAGGGTGGTGCAATGGTTAAAATGTTGGACTAGGATCCAGGTGACCCAGGTTCAGCTCCCCACTCTGCCATAAAAGCTCGCTGGGTGACCTTGGGCCAGTCACGCGCTCTCAGCTTGACCTACCTCACAGGGTTGTTGTGAGGATAAAATGGAGGACGGGAGAATGATGGAAGCTGCTTTGGGTTTCCGTTGGAGAAAAAGGTGGGTTTAAATGAAATAAACAAATGTGGTGCCTTCCGATATCGAAACACCCTGAATGGCAAAAAAAAAAAAAAAAAAGGAAAGAAGAATCCAAAGCCCTTTGTTAATATTGTGAAATCAGTTGCCCGTGCATGTCTCTGCCTGCAGCCCAAAGTCTTAGAAGTCTGACTTTTGTGAGTGGCAGGAAAAAATGGGCACTTTTTCATCTGATTTGAATGGATGAATCCTGTTTAAAAGCCTCTTCCTTTCTTTCCTCTCCAGGCTCTGCATGTGAACTGGTCGAACCTCCGTCTCCCTTGGGTGGAACTGGATTGGCTGATGGATATTTCCCCCCAAATAACTGAGCTCGACCTCTCGGCCAACTGCTTGACCGCCCTCCCATCTGTGATCCCATGGGGGCTGATAAATATCCAGAAGCTAAACCTTGCCGATAACCGACTGCATGAGATCGCCGACGTACAGTCTTCAGATGGCATCCTCTGTTCAAAGTATGCGCCCGTGTCCTTAGAACTGCCACCTGCTACTGATTTTCTTTTTGGTATTTTTTGTGTTTTGTGTGTGTGTGTTCCTGTGCCTGGAAGTCATGGCGATCTCTGGTGACTCCTACTGGGGCACGGAGGTCGTTTAGGGAAGTGGCTAGATAGCCTCCCTCTGGCCTCCCGGCCCTGGTATTCCCAGGAGGTCTCCCACCCAAATACTTGCCAGGGTCGGCCCTGCTTTGCTTCTGAGATCGGACGAAATCGGGCTTGCCTGGGCTAGCCAGGTCAGGGCGCTTGCGACTGATTTTTGACAATGTTTTGCATGGAAACAAGCTGAGAACAACCTCAGTTACTCATTGTAAGGGAGGGGGAAGCTTCCCTACCCGACTTCTCCCCAGTTTGAACCTCAAGACAAGCTTTGCACGTTTGGTGTGTGTGTTATGTCCCTCGGGCCTTTCCTCGTGTCTTGCAATAAGTGGTTGAAGTGTAGAGTCTTCTCAATCGGAACCTTAGAGGATGAGAACAGGACCTTGCCTGGGTGGCTTGGAGACTGACCACTCTATGTGTTTTATGGGGTTGCTCCCATGTCCTGTTGACCAGATGTGCACGGTGGCTTTTAAGACCATAAGGAGAGCCCTGCTTGATCATACCAGTGGTATATCTAGTCCAGCATCCTGTCTCACACAGTGACCAACCAATTCCACTGGAAGGCCAACATCAGGGCGTAGAGGCCATAGAGTTCTGTACTGAAACATCATTTCTGGATGCCTGGGACCAGTGTTCCTTCTAAGCTGAGTTAGTGTGAGCTAGCTCACAGTTTTTTAGCCTCCAGCTCACACATTTTTGTCCTAGCTCAGGAAGGATGGGCTCCAGAGCAAACTAATTTATACAGTAGCCAAACTGCTTGCTCACAACTTTAATGCCAGTAGCTCACAAAGTAGAATTTTTGCTCACAAGACTCCACAGCTTAGAGGGAGCATTGCCTGGGACCCTGATTCGGAACAATGATGGGCTTAATCCTGTTTCTCCCCCCCCAAAGCCATTTTCCCAACCTGAAATGCCCCTGGTGGTGGAAAGTCAAAAGTACTATCAAGTCAAAGCCAATTTATGGTGATCTTATAGGGTTTTCAAAGGCAAGAGATGAAGAGAGGTGGCCTCATTGCCTGCTTCTTCAGAGCAAACCTGGACTTCCTTGGTGGTCTCCCATCCAAGTACTAACCGGGGCCGACCCTGCTTAGCTTCTGAGATATGATGAGATCCAGGTCAGGGCCCTACGGAGCTGGCATTTGCCCCTTTGGCGAAGCTTATGCAGACTTCCCCAATAGGAGTAAACAGCAACTCCATGAGGCCATTTCATTTCTGGAAAATGGCATGCTATAATTCCAATTCAAATTGGGGCTTCTGCATACCTGGGTATTACATTTCAACACTGACTTCCCAGTCTGGTCCACAGGATTCTAAGAGGACCCATAAATAACATTGTGTAGTTAGTGTGGGCGGGGCCTCATGGCCCGGGGTGCTCTTTCCAGTTCTTTATTTTTCCCCTGTAGATCTTTTATTTCGCTTTTTTAACTTTTTAATCCACAGGTTACTTGAGATATTTCATGTCTGGAAAATGGCATGCTATGATCCCAATTCAAATTGGGGCTTCTGCATACCTGGGTATTACATTTCAACACTGACTTCCCAGTCTGGTCCACAGGATTCTAAGAGGACCCATAAATAACATTGTGTAGTTGTATGGGCGGGGCCTCATGGCCCAGGGTGCTCTTTCCAGTTCTTTATTTTCCCCCTGTAGATCTTTTATTTCGCTTTTTAAACTTTTTAATCCACAGGTTACTTGAGATCGACGTGTCCGCCAACAGGTTCCAGAGCCTTCCTTCGGGATTCTTGCACCTTTCCCGACTCCAAAGGGTCGTTGCTACCAAAAATTACCTGGAAAGGTTATTTGAAGAGGAGAACGGTGGGTGTGCCCTGCAACTTCTGATTGACTTAAGCCATCCTGCTAGGGGTGGGCTGTTTTTCTTCTCTTACGAATTTGGGATAAAACTGTCAAGACGGTGTGTCAGGTTACGTGGAACCAGGGGACTGGTGCTGAAAAGAGCAGTCCCTTATCCAGTGTAAGTCACCCTCTGTGCAGTCCTAAACAGAGGTGACCTTTCTAAACGCTACAGACTTCAATGGACATAAGAAGAGCCCTGTTGGATCGGATCAGGTCCATCTAATCCAGCATCCTGTCTCACATGGTGGCCAACCAGTTCTTCTGCTAGAAGAACTGCTAGACCAGTCCTCCATGGATTTCTCCAATCCCGTTTTTAAGCTGTCTATGCCTGTGGCCATCACTAAATCGTCTGGTGGCGAGTGCCACATTTATTTATTTATTTATTTTGGGATTTATATCCCGCCCTACCCAGTGGCTCAGGGGGGCTAACAAACGGCAATGCCAGGTTTAAAATTTTAAAACAATAAAACAATGTTAACATACATGATAAAATTCGGTGCTCCAATAATCTACATAGAAATGACCAAGATGCACAAGATCCCACATAGGCGGCCAGTTTTCTTAATAGCATGAGTGCCAGGAGTGATATTTCCCCAGTTCAGTCGGGCGACATCTACCCCCCTCAATAATGAGGTAGATGGATGATGAAATCTCAGTGGTGGAATAGTGGCGGCGGCGGCTCCTACTCAAAGGTCTGGCAGAAGAGCTCCGTCTTACAGGCCCTACGGAACTGTACAAGGTCACGCAGAGCCCGGATCTCCTCCGGGAGCTCATTCCACCAGGTAGGAGCCGCCACCGAAAACGCCCTAGCTTTGGTGTGGGCAAACTTCACGACTCGGGGGCCTGGAACTTCCAGGCGGTGGAAATTCCCCGATCGCAGTGCTCTTGAGGGAACATATGGGAAGAGGTGGTCCCTTAGGTAGGCCATTCAGGGCTTTAAAGGTGAGCACCAGCACTTTGAAGCGAATCCGGTATGCTATTGGCAGCCAGCGCAGCGCTTGCAGCACAGGCCGGATGTGGTCTCGCCTGGAGAGGCCCATCAACAGCCTAGCTGCAGCATTCTGCACTGGATGCAGCTTCCGGATTTGCGACAGAGGCAGCCCCAAGTAGAGAGCGTTACAGTAGTCCAGCCTCGAGGTGACCGTCGCATGGATCACAGTGGCCAGGTCTTCGTGGTTGAGATAGGGAACCAACTGCCGGGCCAGCCGCAGATGGTAAAAGGCTGACTTGGCAGTGGCTGCCACCTGGGCCTCCATCGTTAACGAGGAGTCCAGGAGCACACCCAAACTCCTAACCTCCCACATGGGCACCAGTGGTACCCCGCCGAAGGTCGGGAGAGGGTGCCCCAACTCTCGGCCGGTCCGATTTTAATCACTCTCTCTGTAAAGAAATCTGTCGTGAATCTACTGCCTATCATGGGTGCCTTCAAGTTCAAGTGTTTTGTGAGAAGGAGGAAAAGTTCTCTCTGTCCCCTGTATCTACCCTGGGCATAGTTTTAGAAACCTCTATCATTCCCCCCCCCCCTTTTGTCTGTTTTCTAAACTGAAAAGGATGTAGAAGGATGTATCTTTGTCTATTTGATCCGGAGTTTCTCCGTATTCCCGCAAGGGGAGTTGTGTCACAGCACAGATGCCAGCGTTAAGATGAGAAGAGAGCCTTGCACATCTTAATTATTTACTTTATCTATATAAAACATTTATTAGCCACCTTTCTACTGTGAAGAAAAATCCAGGTGGGCAGCCGTTTTGGTCTGAAGCAGCAGAACAAATTTTGAGTCCAGTAAGGCACCTCTAAGACCAACAAAGTTTTATTCTTTGGACATGAAAGCTTTGAATAAAACTTTGTTGGTCATAAAGGTGCCATTTTCTACCTTGAGGAACTCAAGGCAGCTTAAAAAGGTAAAGGTTAAAGTTCCCTTGCTCGAAAGCCAGTCGAATCCGACTCTAGGGTTGCGGTGCTCATCTCCGTTTCAAAGCCGAAGAGCCAGCGCTGTCCGAAGACGTTTCCGTGGTCATGTGGCCGGCATGACTAAACACCGAGGCGCACGGAACGCTGTTACCTTCCCACCGAAGTGGTCCCTATTGATCTACTTGCAATTTCTTGCTTTCAAACTGCTAGGTTGGCAGGAGCTGGAACTAGAGACGGGAGCTCACTCCGTCTTGCGGCACCCGGGTCTCGAACTGCTGAACTACCAACCTTAACCACTTGAGCCACCACAGCTCCTCAAGGCAGCTTACAGTGTAAATAAAACAACAACAATTTAAAAAATACATTAAAATGCCCCACAATCTTCTCTTTGTGGCTTCAGAACCTTATTTCCCTCAGTTTGTCTCTTAACTATTGTTCACTGTTGACTTTCCTAGGCTGAAGCCACCTCAGGCTGTCTTCACAGCTGGGCTCTGCTCCCCCAATCCTTCTCCTCACCCACCTTTCTTCCTGGCTGCCACATCTCTTTCAGATCCCCCAACGTTCTCTTTCCTATCCCTTCTTTTCCCAAACACACTCCAGTGTTCCATCTTTCCCTTTCCGGCCTCCCAGCCTGGCCTTCGGTAGACTGCGGTATAAATAAATAACATAGCCTGGATAATTTAGGCCAAAGCTGTCTTAAGTAGGCCAGTCAAATGATTTCAGGTGGGTAGCTCTGCTGGTCTGAAGTAGAACAGCAACATTCGAGTCCAGTGGCACCTTACAGATTTCTGTGGAATAAGCTCCACTTTGACTTGCAAAAGCTTATCCCCTGGAAATCTTGCCGGTCTCTCAGGTGCTACTGGACTTGCATCTTCCTCATTTGAGTTGTTTGAAGCCAGTTTTATTTATAGATGCATTCACAACCCTTGCAAGGCATTAACGTTTAAGTGGTGCGCCGCTCTGGAGCCCCTGTTCAAAAGCCAGCACACTCGCTCAACCGCATCGAGAGCTCCGACAATAGCTAAGGGAGACCTCACTGCCCAGGAGAGAGGACACCAGCTCCTCTCAAGGTAAAGGTAAAGGTTCCCTTGCTCGAAATCCAGTTGAGTCCGACTCTAGGGCTGCGGTGCTCATCTCTGTTTCAAAGCCGAAGAGCCAGCGCTGTCCGAAGCCGTTTCCGTGGTCATGTGGCCAGCATGACTAAACATCAAGGCGCACGGAACGCTGTTACCTTCCCACCGAAGTGGTCCCTATTTATCTACTTGCAATTTCTTGCTTTCGAACTGCTAGGTTGGCAGGAGCTGGAACTAGAGATGGGAGCTCACCCCATCATGCGGCACCCGGGTCTCGAACTGCTGAACTACTGACCTTCCACAGCCTGCAGTTCAGCGTCTTAACCACTTGAGCCACCGCAGCTCCTAATTGGCCCTAAATTAGAGCCTCTAACAAAAATTTGTTCTGTGTGTTTGGGTTTTGTTTTTGTTTTTTCTAGCAACTAACTGGATAGGGTTAAGGAAACTGAGTGAGCTGGATGTCTCGGACAACCGGTTGGTGGAGCTACCCACTCAGTTTCTCCACAATTTGAAATCTCTGAACATCCTGAATGTGTCCAAGAATAATCTGAAAGTGTTCCCTCCGCCCTGGGTTTGCCCCTTGGTAAGTACGGCTTTGTTAAGTTACTTGTTTTATTTATCGACTCAATTTAGCCCTGCTCTTCTCCCCAGGGGAGATCCAAAGTGGCTGACTTCAGTCTCCTCTCATCCGTTTTATCCTCACAACCACCCTGTAATGTAGGTTAGGCTGAGTGTGTGTGAGTGGCCCGAGGTCACCCGTCAGGCCTCCACGTCAGAGTGGGGATTCGAACCTGGATCTCCCAGATCCTAGTCCGACATGCTAATCACTACACTAGACTTGGCACAGTAGAAGATCCTGGATCTTAAGGGGTGGTGTTGGGCTTGTTCCAGCAACCTAAATTTACCTGGCCAACAGGGCAGAGTTGGTTTGTTTTTAGCCAGTTTGATTCTGGCTCAGCTCTTCAGTTCTAATTCCAGCTGTGATTCTAGTTGGAATCCCATCAACCAGGGGTCATTTCGTAGAAAAAGAGGTGCAGGAGCTCATTAGCATAATTCATTAGCATAACTTATTTGCATAACTTAGTTGCATAACTATGCACCACCCCCTGACATCACCGGAAGTGTGTCAGAAGGCAACACCCACCGCTCAGGTTCAACTGGACTGTTTTGGATTGCTGGCTATTGGGGGAGGGGGGAACGTGCAGGTCTGTCCTCGCAGAGGAGAGTTTGTACCTGAATAAAACTTGGTCTTAAAGGTGCCACTGGACTGTTTTGGATTGCTAGCTGTTTGGGGGGGGGGACGTGCAGATCTGTCCTCGCAGAGGAGGGAGAGCTTGTACCTGAACAAAACTTGGTCTTAAAGCTCACACGGGACTGTGCTGGATGGCCGGGCGCGCTGCAACTTACCTGGCTGCTTCTTGAACTGACTGAGGGCTGCTGGGAGCAGGGGGTTGGGACTTGTTGCATGTGCCCGCCCCCTGGGCTCTTTACTGCCGGAGCTCCGCTCCTGTGCGCTCCTGCAGGAAATGACCCCTGCCATCAACCCAGATCTGGTTAGAAAACCATTCTAAACACAATGGGTTGGCTCAGCCAGGTTTTTCACTCAGTCTCAGCGAATCACCTTCCTTACTTCGGACCCCCATCCCATGTGGCTTTTGTTCATGCCAGTCCCACAATCCCCAGCATACACTTTTTGGTGCTCAAAGGGAACACCCTCCTCCCTTTCTCATCAGTGGAAAAAAGCTGGTTGAAGTAACCCACTGACTTTGAAACAGGAACTGATATACAGTTGCCAGAGAATGTGGTTAGTGGTTAGCAGTGCTTTTTGGTAGAAAAAAGGAAAAAAGTGTCGGTATCAGGGCTCTTTTTGTAGCAGGTACTCATTTGCATATTAAGCGACACACCCCTAATGTAGCCAATCCTCCAAGAGCTCCTGTAAGCTCTTGGAGGATTGGCTACATTAGGGGGTGCAAAGGAGTTCCTGCTACAAAAAGAGCCCTGCCGGTACTCATATATAAAGTTGCATCAATGTCCACCTATTCCAACCCTCAGGACTTGGGATAGCCTTACCAAAAGGTGCCGGTGCTCAGTACTGGTGAGTACCACCATGAAAAAAAAAAACTGGCAGTTAGAGTGTTGAACTAGGATCTGAAAGACCCAGATTCGAATCTCCACTCTGTCAGTGAAGCTTGCTGGGTGGCCATGGGTCAGTCACCCACTCTCAGCCTAACAGGGTGGGTGGTTGTGTGGATACAGTGCTAGAATGAGGCGGGGTACAAATGAAGTCATAGGGTCTCCATAAATCAGAAGTGACTTGACGGCGCTTGACACACAAGTAAATGAAGTACATGAATAAGAATCATGTAGTGCACCTTTCCCAGGTTTGTGGGAATGCTCCTTTGTGGAGGTGGGAACCCTCTGTGCAGAAAACTAGCCTGTCAAGGCGAAGGTAACTTTATGACCTACTATGTTCCAAGTTTAAAAAAAATGAAGCTTATTTCCAGGGTAACCCAAATTCTCTGCAAAGGTAAAAGCTGAATTTTGTAAAGAAGAAGAGAAGAGATTGGATTTATACCCCTCCCTTCACTACCCAAAGGAGTCTCAGAAAGGCTTACAAATTCCTTTCCCTTCCCCTCCCCACAACAGACACCCTGTGAGGTCGGCGGGGCTGAGAGAGCTCTGACAGAAACTGCTCTTTTTCAAGAACAGCTGTGCTAGAACTGCTTGAGAGAACAGCTCTGAGAGAACTGTAACTGACCCAAGGTCACCCAGCAGCTGTATGTGGAGGAGTGGGGAATCAAACCCGGTTTTCCCAGATTAGAGTCCGTGCACTTAACCACTACACCAAACTGGCCACACATAAACTAATGTATATTTATGTTGTCTGGGGAAAAGAATAAATAGCTGTGCACAGTGCCTGTATGCTTTTTTGGCATTCTTGAGGGCTAGAATCTTTAAAAACAAAACCTGAATGTTGTGTTTTTGAGCATGGAGAATTCTAGCTGAATATGAACAATTTATTTTCCTTGTGTTTCTAGAAATGTTGCAAAGCAGCTAAAAATGCCTTGGAGTCCCTACCAGATACCTTGGCTGTTTTCTGGAAAAATCATCTGAAGGAAGTCGATTTTTCTGAAAATGCCCTGAGCGAAGTCCCCCAGTGCCTCTTCCAGCTTGAAGTAAGTGTGTGGAAATCTCTACCTGTATCTGAAAAAGTAGATTCAGGTAAGCCTCCCAACCCCCCAGAAGGCAATGATTTCTTGCTGTCATCATTGGGTAGTAAAGAGGTTCAGTCGAGTTTAGTTCTCTGAAGGGGTCTGGTACATAAAGGATTCCGTGGACAACATTTGCAAAACTTCAGCTTGCTAAAATGAAGGTACCTGCAGAGCCTATTTCGTGCCATTCAGACAATGTTGTGACACTGGGTTCCCATCAAGTGCAGAATTTCACCCACGGTGCCATGTACTCACAACTGGTGCTGTGCTGTAGATCTGGATTCTTGACAGGCTGTAACCAGAACGCAAATAGATACAGCATCTCTGGCACTCAGGTAAACATGGGGGCTGCTACGTCTTCCTGTTTTCATCACCATTTAATCCCACCTGTCTGCCAAAGAGTTTGGGGCAGGATACATGATTCTTCCCTCCTTGTTTTGTTCCCACCAAAACGACCCAGTGGGGTGGCTTAGACTGACCAGGTTGTGACCAGGTGGTCATTTGAACACCCCAGTCCTCACCTTATTAATGATGATGATGATGATGATGATGATGATGATGATGATGATATCTTTCGATTTATTAATCGCTCAATCCTGCAGAGCTGCTGGCTCTGAGCGATTTACAGTTACACATATTAACAAGGGACTAACAATGATTTGTAGGGGGTAAGGGAGGACAACATATAAATCTTTTTTAAAGTCGCACACGTTTGCAGCCGACGTGGGTTTTGTTCAGCTGTAGACTTAGACGTGTTCCAGACGGCATTCACTCGGCTTGGCTTGATGACGTCAGTTTTTCCAGGACTGCTTCGAGTTGCAGCGTCGCACTGCCACCGCCTGGCCAGATTGGCCCATCGCAGGCTTCTTAATGCCAAAGAGATCTTTCCAGGCTTCCAAGCTTACGAGCTGGACATTCCGTTTCGCCGGCTAACCCCTCCCCCACCGAGGGGGGGGGTTAGTGTGCCCACCCTCTCTAAGGAGTGGTACCCATTTTATCTACACGCCGAAGCTTTCGAACCGCTGGGTGGACGGCGAGCTGGGGACACGGCTGGTAGCTCACACCAGCGAGGGCTAGAACTGACAGCAGTTCTGTTCAGTTCAGATGTTACCTTGCACTCGACTTGTAGCAGCATGCTAAATCAGAAGACAGAAGGGAGAAGGCTGCCGCTCTGTCCTCCTCTCAGGTAGAGCCCAAGTGTTGAGAGAAGAGAAGAATAAGAAGAGATTTGATTTATACCCTGCCCTTCACTACCTGGAGGTGTCTCAGAGCGGTTTACAATCTCCTTTCCCTTCCCCTCCCCACAACAGACACCCTGTGAGGTCGGTGGGGCTGAGAGAGCTCTTGAGAGAACTGCTCTTGAGAGAACATCTCTTATCAGAACTATGGCTTGCCCAAGGTCATCCAGCCAGGTGCAAGTGGAGGAGTGGGGAATCAAACCCGGCTCTCCCAGATTAGAGTCCGCGCACTTAACCACGACACCAAACTGGCTCTCTGCCCTGTCAGGTGATGGTGGAGGGACAGCTGTCTCAGAGTCTGGCCAATCGCGCTCTCTCCCAGAACCCACCGGTGCAGCAGACTAACCTCTTTCCTGTTTCCTGTGATGTGATTCACAGCAGCCGTTGGGAGAAGCTTTTTGAAAACTTGAGTTGATGCGAAGAGGAGGAGGCCAGCTGCATCCTCCTCGTGACTTGCCATGCCTAGGGTCACATGAAAGCCTGGCTTCAGGCCTCGAAGTTTGGGCTGCGCCTCCACTTTATATCTCAATACCCTAGTCTTGTGCGTATTACGTTGTCTGACTCTCTTTCAGGCAATTGGTCACCTTTAATTTTGCGGGAAATCAAGTCAATTGGCATGTCACTTGACTGACTTGTTTTCATGCTGGAGAAACAACAAGCTTGTAGAGTGCTGCACCAGAGGCTCTTGGATACTGAGAGACAAACTTTATACTCATTAGCTAAGAGGGCCTGTTCCCCACTTTCAGGGCTTTTTTTGTAGAAAAAGCCCAGCAGGAACTCAGCATAATAGGCCACACCCAACAGCAGAAACTCATTAGCATAATAGGCCACACCCAACAGCAGAAACTCATTAACATATTAGGCCACACCCCTGACAGTACAGCTCATTAGCATATTAGGCCACGCCCCATGTGTTAGCAGAAGTGTGGTCATCCAGCCACACCCACCTTTTGCTTCTTATTCTGTTTACCTTGTTTGTTGTCAAAACCCAGGGCTTTTTGCATGTTAGGCCACACACCCCTAATGTAGCCAATCCTAATGAGTTCCTGCTGTTGGGTGTGGTCTATTATGCTAATGAGGTTCCTGCTGGGCGTGGCCAACTTGGGAGCCAGCTGGAACTCCGTTCCTGTGCGTTCCTGCCCCAAAATAGCCCTGCTCACTTGTATATGATATAGTGCCTGGTTATGGGGTTCTAGCTACTTATTCCTTGCACCCCAGGTCCCTGCAAAATCCACAGTGCTTTTATGCTCACAGGTTCAATGTTCTGCCTCCAACAGTCCTGTCTGGCATAAAAGAGCCAGTTTGGCGTAGTGGTTAAGTGCACGGACTCTAATCTGGGAGAACCGGGTTTGATTCCCCACTCCTCCACTTGCACCTGGCTGGATGATCTTGGGCAAGCCGTAGTTCAGATAAGAGCTCTCCTTGAAAAAGAGCAGCTTCTGTCAGAGCTCTCTCAGCCCCACCCACCTCACAGGGTGTCTGTTGTGGGGAGGGGAAGGGAAAGGGGTTTGTGAGCCGCTCTGAGAGTCCTTTGGGTAGTGAAGGGCGGGATATAAATCCAATCTCTTCTTCTCTTCTTCTCTTCCTCATCAGGAAAGACTTTGTCCATGTAGATCTAGAGCTCCTGAATGTTTATCTCGTATTTTGCTTTATTGTGATTCTTAGACTAAGTTGAGGAACTCTTTAATTAGCCCTCTTTTACACAAGTTTAACGGCCATTCTGATAAGCAGCTAGGTTCATATGCATTTGATGTAGTGAAAGAGGGTGAAGAATTGTACCCCCAATATCTCTTGATTGCAGCTGTCCTATGTACCAGTTAATGCATTTATTTCCTGTAAACTGCATACATGCTCCATGTGACCCAGGAGGAGACTGAGATGACCATGCCGGAGTTGCAGTTGACCATGTAAACTGGCCACCCAGTTCCTCCGGGTTACATAGTATAGAATTCAAGTTAACCAGCACTAAATCCACACTGATTAGTAAAATTGCTTTGATTCCCTGAAATATGGGAAGAGGCCAGCCGTCTGAACACTAGATGGTTCTCCTGTGGCATCTATTTCCCCGCTCTCTGACTTTCGACTAGCCCAGTCTTGCTCAGCGTAATGAAATCCGACTTTTAGAAACCGGAGCCCTTAGCAAGCTTGCCGCTTCTCTCCAGCAAAGCCTTGCAAGAAAGGCTTGTCCTTCTTTGACTGAAAATCTACAAATGTGTAGTTTATTCAAAGCTGCCTTGAATGCATATGTTGTGAAACATCTAATTGAAGTGTAATGTAAAGCTTCGTCCTGGGCTAGGATCTAAATCCATCCAATCGTGTTACTAGCCCAGGAAGCACCTAACCAATCACCTTCTAGCAAGCTCCCTGAGCGGGAACATCCGTGATTGGTCCTTATGTGAACAACCTTATTGGTTGGTATTTGTACAGTGGGTGTGGCTACATTAGCCGGGAGAGTTTAAAAGCAGGACAGCTGCAATGTAAAGGCTGTTCTGGCTATCAGATGTTGATCCGTGTTGGAGTTGTGTTCGAGTTGAAGAATAAAGCTGTGTTCTTGCTGAATCACTCTCCGACTGCTTTGTTAAGCGAGCGACTTAACAAGATGTTATGGATTTTTGTATTTTTGCAGTAGACTACAAAACCAGTGACACAGACTGACTGTGATGGGATGGGAGAAAATATGTAATATTACATATAGATGATGTTATAGTATGTAATATCGGAGAGATGGCAATGAAGACGTTAGCAAACAGTCTTCATTTTGACTGGGGGCAAATGGAATCCAACAAGCTGGGTAGAACTTCCCCAGAAATTCATATTTCAATTCCAGAAGAACCCAATGTTGACTTGAATGTAATCTCCTTGGGGCAAGGGCCTTGACACTGCAAAGAAGAGTTGCTTAATGCTCATTGATATCATTGTATGAATCATGAATCCGTTGTGGAAAAGGTTCTCAGGGAGATAGTTGGAGATCTAGATTTTTAAAAATTATTATTTGCTGCTCTTTTAATTCTTCCTTTTTTTGACTTATTCCGTTTGATTTCTGCTGGGTCAGCTGTTGTAAGATGCTTTGGAAAGCAGTTCTGATTGGAAAAGTGGGATATAACTGTAAGAAAAGTAGGTAAACTGTATTGTGTGAGTCTAAAATGGCTCCATTGAAATGTACTGGAACAGACAACTCCCCCCCCAAAAAAAACAAAAACAAAACACCATTGGCTCTTCAACCATGTCCCTTTCCCTTTTAGGCTTTGGTATCATTGAAACTTTCAGGAAATCAGTTAACCGTCTTACCTTCCCAAGAAAAGTGGTCCTGCAGGCAACTGAAGACTTTGGATCTCTCGAAGAACCAGCTTGGGAAGTGAGTTTGTTTATTTCACTTATGGAATTTCCATGCCGCCTCTCCAGAGTCTAGCTTGAAGCAGCTTAAAAAATAAAGAACAAAATTGTAAAAAAGCATAATAAATTATCCATATACAAGAAGATATTAACAACAAGCCAAGACTGTAAAAACAACATAAAACAATCACTAAGCAGCCCCCCCAGGGGTCATTTCGTTGAAAATGAGGTGCAGGTGCTCATTAGCATAACTCAGCTTGAAGCAGCTTAAAAAATAAAGAACAACTTAAAATGGTAAAAAAGCATAATCAATTATCCATATACAAGAAGATATTCACAACAAGCCAAGTCTATAAAAACAGCATAAAACAATCACTAAGCAGCCCCCTAGGGGTCATTTCGTAGAAAAAGAGGTGCAGGAGCTCATTAGCATAACTGATTTGGATATGCCACACCCCCTGACATCACCGGAAGAGTGTCAGAAGGCAACACCCACCGCTCAGGCTCCACTGGACTGTTTTGGATTGCTAGCTATTTTTTTGGGGGGGGGGGGCAGATCTGTTTTTCACGACAAGGG